>NW_010241080.1:0-38533 GCF_000690775.1 Eurypyga helias
GTGATTCTGTGATTCTATGACCTTTGAAAGCTAAGTCCTCATGTTTTAAATTGTTTGACACCATGTGTTCTTCCCCATAGGTTGATGCAGAAATAGAACATAGGGCATGAGAGGCCAAGTTATTTTTTGTACGGTTAAGGTCTATACATTTCTCTCAAAATTTATATTAGGTAGTTTTATTCTGTCTTTACAGATTATTTCTCTGTCCTTTCTAAATCCTCAGAAGCTTGATTTGCTGACTACCTATCCGTGGCTCACATGCCACTTTCAGATCTTTCTTATTTCAAAAAAGTGTGCTGATTTTAGTCATGCTACAAAATTAGTAGCTCCCTCTGAAAAACATTATTTTTAATGATACTTTTTCAAAAAGGTACTGCTTAGCATCACCTGAGTCACATCAAAATTGAGGAACACTGAAGCACAACTACCTTTAATGACAGACTTCGATATCTTTACTCAAAAATGGCCATGTGCTTTACCTTGTGAGTAGCCCCAGAGGTGGATATATAAGAAAGAAGGTGGGTGGGAATGAAGAACAAGAGGACTATGGCATTGCTCCGCATGGCACGAGCTCTTGATCATGTAAGGACAGGCTGCAGGGCCCCCATCTAGCTCATGGTAGGTCTAGCCTTGAGTTACACTGGTGTAAGGGGACTTGCTGTGAGGAAGAAAGGATGTTTCTGCAGCATCTAGTCAGTGGGGCTGGAAAACCCAAAAGATAGCTGAGTTTCTGTCCAAAGAGTAATTTAAAATTTTTACCTCTTTTCCAGTGTTGGCTACCAACCTGGACCCTCCCCAGAGCCTTTTCCTCACCCCTTTATTAATCATAACCCCTCTGTTTCCATCTGCTTGATAATGGGATGGAAGAAGGTGAAAGGCAGGTGGGCATCTATGAGGGCCTCTAAGATCTGCCTCCTGACAGCTGAAACCACTCTTTTCACTTTAAAAACCTCCTTTGAAGGAAAGATGAGCTTTTTCTCTTTGTCTTCAGTAAGGGCTGGGCTGTGACACAGGTGTCATGCAGCTCTGGCACACACTAAGCTTGAGAGCCCTCAAAGCAGATCCCGAGGGAGGGACCCTGGGTAGCCAGCTGAAATCCTAAAGGCAGAGGGAGTATGCCCCAGGCCCTAAATTACCTTCAATTTTAAAGTGTCCTTTTCTACTGCAAATGACCAGTGGAAGGTCCTCAGAGCTGTTTTAGCCCTTACATGAGCATCTACAGCATATGGACAAGGCAACAGAGGGTCAGCTGGGTTACCAGAGAAATGGAAAATTCATTGCTTATTGAGGTGGTCTCTCTGACAGCTTTATTTATCTATGAGGGTATCAAGGATGCTGAAAACAGCCTAAAGGGAGAAAATTAAAATGAGTTTAAAAGGTGTGTGACATATCTGTATAATCCCTACAAGTTAACCACTATTCCTACATACCATAGCAATTTCTATTGCTGTAATTCCCTGTATGTCAGCCAGATGATAGCATATTGTGGGCAAGGGAAGAATTAGGGTGTGGTACGAAAGACAAGCACAAGCACAAGCCTCGTATCAGATTGTATGCGAGGATGCGCAGCACAAAGCTGCTTTGGGCGAGGGGCCTGATATCATCTCACAGGGACACTTACCTGGAGTTACGCCTCCTTGTATGTGCAGGCATGTTGCTAGAAAACCATGTTCAGGCCTCGATTCAGCTGCGCCGCAACCTGAGGGTGGGAGGAAGGGAAGCTGCACAGTCAGACAGCTGTCCCCACCCCTCCTGTGCCTGCTAGGTGCTGACAGTGGGGAGGACTGTCCCATTAGCCCCATCCTCCATAAACCTATGCTGGCAGGTGCTGATCAGCATGCTGAGACTTCACTACCTCCATGCAAAGCACAATCCATGTTTTCAGGCAGCTGTCACTACCAACCTTGCTAGAAAATGCTTGCTTGGGTTTTCACAGGAGGGGACAGGCAGGTGGGGAACACAGTGGACACAGAGCGCACTCCTCAATGCACCCCAGCCAGGTCTCCAGGCCAGGTGATGGAGGAGCAGAACAGCAGGGGACTGCAGCTGAAACCTGAAACACCCTTCTGCTGCCCTGTTCTGACTTCAGCTCTGGTCTGGAACAGCAAAGCCTTTGCTATAGGATGCTGCCTACCTAAAATGGACCAAAACCTAGATAAGAGTTATGTTGCTGATCCTGCCCTGGGTGACGCCCACAATGATTTCTTGAAACTCCTTTGAACATACAGTTTGATTGTTTCCTTTTGTGAGAAAGACAGTGAAGACTCAATTAAATGGATTTCTTTTCCATTTACAGTCTTTTTCTCTAACTGGTTCTAGTCCTCTTGTAGTAAGGTCTCAAATACTACTGAAGAAAGCACACTGATGTAAAAATATACATCATCCTTGCCTTTTAGCGAATATCTTAGGAACATATTTTTAGAAGTAGTTTTTATAAAAGCTTGTGCTTAATTCTCTTAAACCTTGAACCAAGCAAAGCCAACAAAGTCTTTTGAATACCAGCAGAGAGGCAGCTGGATACAAGGCAGAAAAAGAAATTTAAAAAGGAAACCCTAAACTTACTGCAGTGCTGTAGTACACACAATGTAATCAATATTGCTTAAGCATGTTTAGCGCAGTAGGACCCTTCTAAAGCTTTTGTATATGTTAAGGCAGAATTTACATTGGTTTCAATAGCTGAGCTTTACCAAGATGAAGTTTAAAGTTTTTAAAAGCATAAGTAGAAACAATAGAGTTGTCACAGTACTGGGAAAAGAGTCTAACTGTAATCATGTCCAGAAGCATTTGAACTGAAGGATAAATTTTTAAAAATGTGGAAAACAATAGCCCACTACAATGGCAAAATCCATCAGCTGAAGAAAGCAGGGCAGACATGGTCAAGGCATTGTGCTTAAAGGATATCCATAAGATACACATATACAGTAACAGAGAGTGACATTCTTCATGTTGTATCAGTTTAAAAATCCAGATAGATCTAGATATAGATGTCAGCTACTAGGACAACCAGGCTTCATCGCCCATGGACATCAGCACAGCCAGCACCTGTCTGCTCAGCAGGTTGTGTGCCTCGTGGTGAAGGGATAAACATGATCTGCTCCTCCGAGCCCCCGCTGCCCCAGCGCACAGGCCGCAGCACCAGCAGCCCGCAGCCCACGCTGCACCTCCCACCAGGCTGTGCCAGCACATGGAGGGCAGTCAGGGGAGGCAACTGATAATTATTTGGTGCAGATTGCAGATGGTCACTTCATTAGCATCCAGGCAGAGCAACCCCTCACAAGGCATGGGGTCGCCTTTGTCCCTTTGCAGAGGGGGCTGGCTTGCTTGTCCTGGTCCTTTAATGCCTCTCCCAGAGCATGATCCAGGGAGGTGCTGAGCGAGGGCTCTTACATTAAAGAAGTAGAAAAGACCAAATTAACCGCCCTTTGAGATAGAGGCTTGAAAAGGAAATGAGTGAATAGGATTTCTGCATCATAAAATATTAGGGACAGACTGTATTAAATTGCTCCTAAATGGTGACAAAGGAGATATGTTTCACTGTCTGTTTTATTAATTGTTTTAACTAAAGGATGTGTCTCTCTTGTGGGGTATTGACTGCTAATTCTAAAAGTACAAATATCGCTAATGTGCTACAATTAGGCTACTACACTAATTTTTAATGAAATAATGATCGAGTTATGTATGTTGCGCTTCCAACGTTTATTTACTTTTTAAAACCAGGCCTTTTATTGAGAGTGGTTTCATGCATTCTTTCACCAGTCAAGTCAACATTACTGTCTTTTTAAAACAGCTGTAAATCTCTTTGATTGGGACTTGAGGCTGGAATCATTCGTGCTGTGTTAAACTAAACTGTCTTATCTCCTTGAGTGCTATGCAGCCTCTAGCATGTCCAGAGCTGCATCTGCCCATGGCCTAAGGAGGCCAATATTTGAAAGCTATTAATAAAGACATTTGGGGAGGAGACAGAGATACTCCTTTAACCCTCAGTACAATGCCTTAGAAGACATGACAGAGTAGGAGAGGCATACTTCTTCGTTTTCAAGGATAAGGGTTATTTTTTTTTTTTAATGGGGACAATCAGTGCCCTGCAAATAACCCATTATTTTCAAAAGAATGCAGGCTGCTGAACATCTGCACCACAGGACTGAAGGCTAACCCAGATAAAGTTTTCAAACTGAATATGGGAAGGAAAAATAAAATTGCCATGAAGCTGACCTGTCAGCAACACAGCGGGAAGACCCACACCTCTCATGGCTCCCTCTGCCCTTTCTGCCCCAAATTGCTGAACTCCAGACAGAGGGGAGACCCCTCCATGGGCCTGGAGAGCCCTGGAATTTTCCATAAGGGCTAGGTCAAGTAGGGAAACCATAAAGCACCTTTACATGGACTCCCTTTGTGTGGGGAACTCCTGTCTTCCCACTCAGGCAGAAGTTGCTCTTTTGATGTCGAGGTGGCCCAAAGAGTTTCAAATTGGTCCCATGATACCTTGCTATCAGCCAGGAACTCAAGTACTACTGTAAGGTGGAACATATAGCTCCCCTAGAGCTTTCAAATTACGAAAGACAGGTCAAACATCCAGCTTGTTTTTCTGTTTGCCCCATCTCAATGTGCACGATAAGGAGTGAGACTTTGGTGAAATCCAGACCTTTGAACGAAGCAGTATTACAAATCTCCAGGCTGCTGGGAACATGTGGCAACAATTTCCTCAGCTATCCTAAAGTCAAGCATCTAAGTCTCTGCCTAGCCAACATCGAGAACCGGGTCACATCCAGAGCAGTTTTCGCATCCATTGTGGGTACCTATCCTGAAGGTGGCTTAGCTCCTTCCAGGGTGACGAGTGGACCAGGTACTGGAGACATGGCCTCCCTCTGACTTGAGGTGAGTTTCATCCAGAGTAGCATCTGGGCCTTTGCCACAGCAAAGCTACTGGCATCACTCTCAAACGTACCTCATAAAACCAGGGCAGCAGTGGGAACAGGAAGCTGGGAGATCACTCTAGGAATCACCATGGCTTCTGGTTTTCACCTGCATCAGGTCTGCTGGGCATCCTACCTTTCTGTTGCTGAAGGTGTTGGTGACACATACTGAGTTGTACGCTCCTGTCCTCACACTCCCTACACCTCTGCTCCCAGAAGCTGCCTGTTTCTCACAACTCACCAAGTAGATCTTCACATTTCTCTTAGAGTTATGTCCAGAACTGTCTGCTGTGCTTCCATCCAGGCTGGGCTATCAGTATTTAGCATGAGGCAGTCAGGAAGGACCGCACTCATGGCCAGGGGAAAGGCAAACAAGTTACCACACTGCAAGGCAGAGTGTGCCTCTGCAGCTGTCATTGCTTGTTACAGTAGGAGAGGGACATGTGCCTCTTTCTTCAAAACCAAGATTTGGCCTCAGCTTTCCTTCCTGTTGGGCCCTCCTCTGCAGCGGTGAAAACTCAGCAATCTCACTTCTCTGCTGCCCCAACTGTCTCACTGATATCCACAATACCCACCAATGCACAAAGAAAATCCAACTATTACCTCTTACAAACATCCCTGGGGAGCACAACACTGGTGAGATAGAAAAGGCCAGCCTTGCCCCTGAGAAGAACAGCACCTATGTCAAAAGAAAGGGTCAGGTATGGTCTCTTAAGTTCTTTCAGAGCCAAACCTGGCAGTTTTCTCACTTAGACAAACTCCACCCTACACCTGTGATTTGATGTCTTTAGGAATTTCTAGGATGTTGCGAGGGATAAAATAACAGACTTCACGCCATGATCTATATGATCAATGTGAGCCAATTTATTGCGAAATCACATGCCCTTTTTATACGTTTGTTAAATGCTTAGCACATATGTCATCGATTATGATTGGTTCCTAGCTGATATTAGTTGTTAACAAATGTAGCATCTTTACTAAAAGCAAGCTCTGCTCATTGGTAGAAAAAGCTCGGTTCGTGTAACTTTTTACTAAAGGCAATCTTTGCATACACAGCATCTTCCTAAAGGCAAGCTTTATATATGTAACAACTCTACTATAAACAGGCCTTGTATATGTAACAACCTTGCTGTAAGCAAGCTTTGTTCACGTAGCAACTTGCAGTTTCTGCTTGGTCAGGTGCAGCAGTTTTGTGAGCTCGGGAGTGTTCACAGTTCCTCCTTCCCAAGGCCTTCAGGCCTTCTTGCTGTAACGTTGTTTCTTCTTCTTTATGCACTGTTCATTCTTTCCCAGGGCCTGCAGCGTCCTGCTTGCTTGTAGGCCGAAGCCAGAGTTGCTCAGGCTCAGGGATTCTCTACATGACCATAGTCCTGCAGAAAATCCTCAATACTAGGAGTTCTTGCATCATTTACCTATGTGATAGGGACAAAACATATGACAAAGTGAAGTCACACAAAACCCACAGTTACCTACTTTAACACATCAAATTGCTACTGTGCAAAAAACTTGAAGTGATGGGACCTACTTCTTCAATCCCAAGTCTGGAAAGTCCCAGTGAAATCCCCGCTTCCTGGATAGCACATAAATGGGCTGACTCAGCAGCCCTTCAAGCTCTGTCCTCAACCAAAATCACAGAAGGGTTTCACTGTAGTTCATTTTCTTGGCCTCCAAAACTGCCCTCAGCTTTTTCTCCCAGAATGTTCTCCTTTGTTCAGATTTTTTTTCCTACCACAAAAATCCCACTACAAAAAAAAAAAAAAAAGAAGCCCCAACTTCATGAATCTATGCTGCAGTTATAATAGGTCTAACAATTCACTCAAAGCAAATGTGAGACGATTTTCTTGCAATTAAATTTGTCATTTCCTTAATACAGGATTCCAACGTTTTTGTTCAAAACCAAATGCTGTCATTTAAACTGCAAAGTGATGAAGATAGGAAATTGCAGTTGGGGAAAGAGGGGAATGTGGCGAGACCTTCCACAAAATATATGCTATTTCCTGACTACCAGTTTCTCTTATTTCTGAAATTTCTATCACTGCAGTAACTGAGCAGCCTGAAGTCCAGATCACGTTTAGTTTCATTTCAGAAGTGCTAAAGAGATTAAACAGCTTGCAGATTGGATGATATTGCATGATATGTCCTATACATAGTCATACAGAGACTGGAGTTCAGCTTCCCATTAATTGTGCATTGATTCACTTTAAACAGGCTCTGGATACAGGCTGAGATGTATTAATAATATTTTATTGTATTTTAACTCACTTCTGCTCTTATTAACTTGTTAATTTGTTTTAATGAATTATTTAGTTTTTCTCATAAGATTTATTAATGTATCATACCATACTTTCACCTGTAGTTTTATATTATATCTAGGGCTGAGAGGAAATACCAAGGCAAAAAAAGAAGGAAGGATTTTTGTAGAGTATCTTTCTTCCAGTTGTACTATATTTTGTAATTTATTATTACTATTTTGTTGCCTTACTCCACACAAGTAAATTAACCAATGAGTGCCTAAGGACATGTAGCACATGTTCAGGGTTTGTGGCAGAGGAGTGGATAAACAAAGATGGTAATATCAGCTAATAGAACATCACATCCCACAAGGGGCTTTCATTTCTTTTCTTTGTACAGTTCCAATATGCAACACTAACCCTTTAAAGGAAGAAAGGCATTTGTCCCTGTGAGGTTTAGGCTAGCAGGACACAGGCTGTCGGGCTGCAACTATTTTCTTCCCAATCCGCTTGCAGTTGGGTGCAAAATCATGCTGTTTTGCAGTTCTTCTACTTTCATCTGACCTTCAAGATCATCTGCAGTGTTATCTCTTTAGAATCAAAAATCACAACAGACTTGGGCAGAATTGGCACAAGAAATCTGTGCTAGAAACCACAGCAGCTCGAAAGAGGGTAAGGAAATCGGTGAAGCAGTGATTTTCTTGCAATTGAAATAGATCCTTTCCTCAAACAGAGAGCTTTCAGTGCCCCACATTTCGCAGAACTGGAGAGATGCCTGCAAACATTAGAAGTTTTAGCAGCATTACCTTTATTATGGAGTATTATAATCTGTTATTGTCTTTACACCCAGATCAGAATATTTTAAACAGTGTTATTCTTCTGTATGATACTTGGGCTTTGAGCATCTTATATCCTATGTCCTTTAACTGCCTTTTTCCCATTACAAAATCAAAATCTGTATGCATGTACTTGGAGCAATGCAGACCCTGAACCCTACATACACTGTCTTTCCAAGTAAGCACAAACCAGCACATACTCTTATGCTCACAAGTTGCAATGACTAATCTAGGATCAATGATTCATCACATTTAAGACAAGAAAAAATATATTTCTTCAAGTCATTCATTTCTCAATTTGTCTTGACCTAAAGGTAACCAAGAAACAAAAATAAACACCAATTCCCTGGCTACTTTACTTCACATTTAATCATCCTGTGTACTAAGAACCTGCACTTAATGTGTGTTAATTTGTGCAATTTCAACTTCCAGCCACCAGTACTAGCTCAGGAGCCCTTTAGCAGCCAGAATTTTTACCCTCTCAAGGCCCTAGTAGTCGTACACCACAGCTCAACCGTCTCTGCTGCTCTCTTCCCTGCTGTTTTCAGTCACTGCCACCTCCCCTGTGCAGTGCCAACACCAGGACTGCAAGCAGCACACGGCCAACGGTCCCATCAAATCTTTCACAAAAGGACTATTCCTTCCCTGCTCCTACCCATGTGGGTCTACAGAGTCCCACTGGCAGTTCATTTTCAGCTCCTTTTCTGAGCGCTCTCTGCTGCCCCTGCCCTGCACTATGGACCACTTCCCATGCCCTTCAGGTACAGCTTGTCTTCTTAGCCCATAAATGCTTATTATTTAAATGGGCCCATCCTTCCAAGGAATTTTGGTAAGTATGTAATTGTCTGCTATTTATCAGTTAGACTTGTCTGCAAATTTTGCTGGTATTGATGTTGCAATTCCAGACCACGGAAGAAAATGTTGAAGAACATCATCTTTAACGTCTCCTTGTTTTCTTTCCCCTGTTGGTCACAAACCACTGATTTGCTGTGTTTATACCCTCCCCTTTTGTAATCTCTGTGCTACAGCTTTTTTGGGGTGATGTCACATCCAGTTTGTATTTCCAGTTGTGCACATTCTCCATGAGCCTTCAGGCTGTGATCCAGGAAATATTTCTGTCCTCTGGCAAAAATAACACACCTACAGCAGGTCTAGAAGCTGTACCTTCTGCTATGTGGCAATTCCTTCCACCTAGGTAGAAATAATCAGCCCTAAAATCTCCCTCAAAATTTCTGTTCACCCACTCAGAGTGTCAGTGAGGAGGTCTCCTTACCCAGCTATACCACTGAGAGAGGATCGATCTGTTGGTGGTATCACATCTTGGGTTTGATCGAGGGTTCAAGCCCTGGCTTCTTCACAGGAAGCTGTGTAGCTGGAGGCAGACGAGACATGCAGCGGGGTAACACTTGTGTGTGGCTTTTGGTTGATCTCAGAGAACGGGTGAAGCAAGCCCACATCTGCCTGATGGAGGCTGCGTAGACATAACCCCAGGGCACAAACAGCAGAGCTGTTTCATGTGGCCTCCCCTTCCCTCCCCCATCCCCAGCACACACTGAGACAGTCAAGTAGCAATCCAGAATTTATGCACTTAGGCAGATGGAGAAAAAAATTAAGCAGAGATGTGCCCAGCAGCTCTTTAACTGTAGCAAAGGTCTATATGGCAGCATTTTTCTGTAGGGAGTGAAGAGGGCAGGGACGGCGAGGAGGAATGTCCTGACTCAGGTTCCAGCGTGGGAGCTGCAGCATTCCAGGCAGGTAGGCAGTTTGAGAGATGGGTCGGAGATAGTGCTGCATCCCGGGAACCCTAGCATGGCTTTGCCTACTGCACCCACACCTTGCAGCCCTGGGCAGTGGCCAACTGCTTGGCTGAGGTAGCTAGGAGACTGCTTCCTCCTTCCTCTACCCTTTTCCCTCTACCCTTGTTAAAGCCAAAGAGGAATTCTTCGTGCTGTTTTTTAAGCAAAGAAAAAGTGCAGTTGGATGGCATTTGCCTACCCCCAGCCAAATTTCAGACAGAAGTTTATGCCTTCAAAGAAAGATAGCAATCTTGACTTTTTTGTTTGTTGTTTGGATTGCAAAAGTTTCAGGAAGCAAAGGTGCCCTGGAACTAATTTCTATTGTATTCTCTAGACAGCTTGTTCAGTAGCATAAATCCTATTAATAGATGACCTCAGATGTTGCCTTTTGAGCAGTGGTGAGTTTTTGAAGAGCATGAGCAATGTTTGTCTGTGGGTCTATAATTTCCCTACTGAATAAACAATCTTTTTTCCTCCCCTTCCCCCAAGTGTGACTGCTTCATCAGCACTTCCCTGGCTGTTCGTGAAACATGGGCATGCTAAACAATAAACCCTCTGTTTTTCACAGCTGTACTTCAGCCAGGAAAACTCTTTGTTCCACTCTTAGACAAAAAGCTCCCACCCCTCTCCCCATTCTCCTTGTGTGCATGCCACAGCCCTTCAGAGAAAAACCTGGCTTGTTCAGGTACTTCATTAGCCCTTTAATTGATGAGAAGAACATCACTGGAATATGTGCCATAGCTGCCATCCTGGAGAACACTACTGAGCCTAGCTTCCAAAAGGGAGGCAGGTAACTGAGGCTGGAGATAGTACATGATGCTACGCATACCATCTGCTGAGCACTCAGAAGTGGACCTCTTGCCTGCTGAGAAAAAGTCCTTTGCAGCCTCATTAACTGTGGCCAGTGCAGTGGAAACTCCTGTGTATTTCTGTCTCAGAAAGACTGATCAAGAGAAAAAAAAAATATCTCTGAGCTTATTTTCTCTCCCTCTTTCTCTCTCCCTCCTTCTTGCTATCTTTTCCAAGTTCATGGGTCTCAGACCTGCTTATGGTAAGATGAAGATGTGTAAAGAGGGAGAGCTGAAACCAGGAAGATCAACACCAGCTCTTACAAGGAATTTTAACATGACGACATGCAAGATCCAATGCTAAAGCCATCTTTCCTTTTGTTTTGTTCACCTACCTGAAGTGGGCTCTCACCAAAATCCCTTTTGCACCATTTCTCCAAAGTATGACAAAACCAGGATTCACCTCTGGAAAGAAGGGCCAGAAAGGAAAGGAGAAATCACTGCTGAACGTCCCCAGGCAAACCTTCCCTCAGACAAAAGGTGGTGTGACTTCTTTTTTTTAAGACCTATCGTGGAAGACCCACAGACTTTGCCAACTTCCAATTCTTCAGCCTTTTCACCTTGAAAACCGTGGGGCAAAGCCAGCCCTGTTGGGTTGTGAGCTGCACGTGGGGTTAGTGCCTATATTAGTGCTCTGCATCTGTCACCATGTGTAACTGTACTTCCCTACTGCTGTTTTCACAGTGTGAGACCACCATGCAGAGCTGCAGCTCTCCCCTTATTGGATTTAATCAAGGTTACAGTAGCTTGGGGATGACACAGGCTGCCCACAGAACAGACAGCATCCCAAACTAGATTAACTAACTGAATAAATAGATAAAGAGGAGAGAAAGGAAGCAGTGCTTTTGTTCCTTTCACTTTGCACTTCTGCATTCCAGTTGCCAGGGCTGAGGGCCAGCACTTTCTTTTGCAGGCAGCCAAAACTGCAGGCTGTGTGTGTGCTTTCTTTCATATCGGAGCCGCTGAGCTCTGCTGCTGGACAGACCACGCCGGATGCCAGCATGGGGGAGTACATCCCTTGGGTCACCCCTCCAGCTGACCCTGCCTCTGAGGGATGTTGGAAGGCAGAAGTGGGGAGAGGCTGGAGGAGTGAGATGTGAGCCAGGAGTCCTGCAACCCTGTGGGCTGCCAAAGTACTACGTGCCACAGACTTCTGATGCCTAAAAGCCTGACTACATTTTTCCCATCTCTAAATATTATGCTTGCCACTGTCTAGCTAATTTTTCAGCAACACTTGAAGTTTTCATACTAGGTCATGGATTCTGCAAACAGCTGTGCCTGTCAAAGACTATCATTCCTAACTAGGGGTTACCATGCCCATACCAGAAAGCATTGTCACCTCAGTTCTGCCAAGAAAAGGGCACGCAAGCCCTTCCTCATCTGCTTCAAGCCAGACAGTTAGCAAAATGGCCTTCCTCAGCTGTGTAACCTCACCCAGCTGCCTTGCCCAGGAGCTCTCACTGCATCACGTCTTCTGGCAGGAGTAGTAACTTCCAGCAATTAGAACAGGGACATCTTCAACCTGTGCTGTTCAGTGCAGAAAGAATGCACACCTACAGCTGCACCAGCAGCAAGTACAAGACCATCCTTGCACGTGCGTTCTCTTTCCTAATCATATCTACCTGCCTGTACTTCTGACACATACCTCTGTCCCTGCATCCTCTCAACGTCTTCCAAGTTCTGTGGCTACAAGAAAAATGGAGAGGTCTAGTTTTGGCATCCGCTTCAGCTGTTTCTACTTTTATGGCAGTGGAAAAGGGATGCCAAGCACTCCAGTTGGACTAGCACAGAAGTCATGCAATCATTTTTCTCATAGTCACAAGGTTTCAAATTTGGATTTCGTAATTTTTCCCAGCTAGGCCAAATCGAGCCTGATCACCTGGGGTAGAATCCCCCACTGAAATGTCAGTCATCGGTGGGCACAGACATGGCTCCCTCCTGCAATTCGGTTTGACTGAAAGCTGTGTTTGTGTTACTGCAGCACCATGCTGAGCTTTTTAGCTTTGCAGTACCAGCATATCAAGTCCCACGCTTCCATGTCAGTGCTGAACCGATTTCTTAACATGTGCTTATGGGCTGGTTCAAGCTTGACATCTACAGACACAAAAGACGTCTTGAATTTCTTCTGGGAGCATGATACTATTTTGCTAGTGGCTAACTTCTGAGTGCCCAATCACTGCAAAAGTTTGTGTCAAAATACCCTACACAGTGCTTGACAAAAGCTAGGCACCTCATAACAGAAGCCAAAACAGTCGATACACTTTGCAGTGTAACTGCAGCCTCCTCAGGCTTAGCACAATGTGGCAGGAAACTCCAGGCAAACAGGTATATCCTCAGCTTTGCCTCTTTCGGGTGCTGAGGTATTTAATCTGTTTAGGATTCACTGCCTAGAACCCTGTCCCAAGTGAATCATGGCAGTCCTTGTTTTTTTAACAGCTGGTCAGAAAAGGAGCAGGTTGTTTCCCTATCTGGGGCTGTCCACTTAGAAGCAAAGCTCCCTGAATGTTCCCTGCATAATTGAAGCTATATAAACATTTTTTTTTCTTTTTAATGTGGTTGTCCAAGCTATTTGTGCTTATCCTCACTTACCCAGAGCTTACTGGGACACAAAGCCTGGGGAATTTTAAGTACTACTGCAACGTACTGTTCCTCATTAAATTCTGTCCTTCCACAGCTATGTCCCCTCGCCTCACAGTATTAGGTGCCGCTGCTACCTTGCAGCACAAAGCCATCAGCCCCGAGAAGTGATGATAGCCTATTTCAGGACTGCAGCTCTGCTGTGAACAAGGTGCTCAAGTATGATACATTATCCCTCTAAGGCTGAAAATATCACCTCTGCGATGCTCCTAAACTCTGAGCTAGGTGAGGTTAACACCACAGCCCAGGTTTCTCATGTGATAGAACATTATACTCCTAACCAAAAAACCAAGACTGTTTATACATACAGGACACTAGAGCTTATTACCCTTTGCAACACTCTGTGTGTGATTTATGTGATATACCATATAGGCAGAACAGTCTGGAGCTCAGAATACCATTCCAATAAGCTTTTACGCATGTGACAGAATGTGGTAAATTAGCACTAGCTGGTGGAGGACCCACTATAAATTACTGAAGTTTGCAAATTAACAATTACGAGGCTAGAGACTATCAAATAAGCTGCAAAGGATACTTCACCAGGCAGTAGATTTATTTCCTTGACAGGTGTAGTATATTTTTAATGTATTTACTGCAGTGATTCTCAGTGTAGACTTATACTTAAAACAGTTCTATATATTCATAAGAACAAAACAAATTCTGTGATAAAAACACAAACTGGTCCACTGAAATGGAACTCCGCTACGGCAATCTCCTATACTGCCAAATTACAAAATAAAGGGATGCCTGCCACGGCCTGGACAATAAAGGACAGATTTATTTTAAACCAGCTTTTTTTGCCCTGTCACATTAATGACCTGTACCATAGCTCATGCCATTCACATGTTTAAATAAAGGGCTAAGTAGGTCCTTCCATGACAGCAACCACTTCTCTCTGATTCTGTGTTTATAAAATTGTAGGCACCTGAAATATGATTCTTCTAAAGCTTCATTTGAACTCAAAATTCCCCCCAACACACACAGCCGAAATGAATCTTCCTCCAAGCAGAATGCACTTGCTAGTCCTATCATAGTGCAACACCGCACAAAACTGCTGGGAACAAACTGAAGAGTGCTTTATCCAATTGCAACTGCCTGAGGTCAATGAAGAAGATATTAGTTTTATTTTTAGCTTGCTTTTATAGCCTGATTGTGCTTTCCATAGGATAATCCAGTAGATGTTCTCCTCTCTGTTGCTTTGGGTTTCTTTTTAATAATCAGGTTGGCCATTTTATTAATTAACGTGTTCTTAATAAATCATTGACTGTTTAATGTGAATCAGAAGAAGCAAGCACTGGCATCCCTTGACTAAATTTTTTGCGTTGTTAATAAAAACTCTAGGACATTCACCACTAAAGTACCCCAGTGCCTCTCAAACAATAAAGAATCTGGTCTCATGATACCATTGAGAATTGGAAGAGTGACGCAAAAAGGCTAAGTAAAAAACAGAGCAAAGACCAATTAAAAAACTCACAGTCTCAAAAGAAATTAGTATCATCAATGACAAGGGACAGTAGGCTGTTGGTCCCACCCAATGGCCATTTCACAGTCCCTCAACAGTCCTGGGTTTAGTTTTCAGTTTGGATTGGAAGACTACAGGAAGAAGAACAAGCTGCAGATCAAAAGCAAGAGCCAAACTTGCTCGTATCAGATACCAAACACGTATTTCTTGTATGTGAAGCTGGAATCCTTGCTTGGAGAAACGTATGCCATGATAATTTTAGTAACGCTAGCAGTAAGGGTTCAGAAATCATGAATCAGCTTCTGAGAAATCATGACGTTAGTGTAAAAATTATGGAAATTTTTTTTAAGAAATACTCCTTTTTGTTTTCATTTTTTTCTTTATTCACACTTGCTCTTAAAAAAAAGTCTTGAAATTTGTGTGCAACAATGCCTTCAGGAGCTGGGTTTTTAAGACAAATGCTCAGTGTTATAAAACTTGTGGAAAAATTTGCTAGAGTTGTAACTGTATTTATTCAATAGCATTGATTAAGCAGGGCGATTAATTGCAGCAACTTAAAGGGTTATGCCTTATAGAGTCTGCTAGCAGGCAAACATGAAGGCTTTAGACAGAATTTCAATAATATCGAGTTGTCGGCTTTTGAGCCAAGACAAAGGGTTGGATTCCAGAGCCACCTTATTGGCCTTGTCAGGTCTTTAGCTATGAACTCAATGCCCAGAATAAGAGGAGATGATGATCAGGCTTTACTGGTGCTGCAGGCAAGTGCACAGATAGTAATGTCTCTGTGTTTTGCTCACTGTACCTAACACCAAAGTCAGGTGAGAGAGGAGTTGCTGAGGCAACGTCAAGGTGCAGTTGCCTGCACAGAGTGGGCTGATGCCCTGGAGATGCTGATGAGTTAGACGAGGCTGGAGCAACCAGGGGGTATGCCTGGCAGGAACCTGGAGCAGCAGCCCATGTGATGCCCTCCATGCTTCCCATGGCACAAGACCCTGATGCTCAGACAAATGTGTTAAGCCCCATGTTATCTGCCCATACCATGACACACAACTGTTTTTCGGTCCCATGTAATTGGGACAGCTGAATGAGTATGAAACAGAACAATATCTGACCAAGTAAAAATATGTTCGGATATTTTTTCCTAACAAAAATCTTTAAAACCCCTTGTTACATTGGATGATCCTTACATCTTTTGTTACCAACCTCCACCTGCCACTGACTCCATCTCTAGTGAGACTCATTTGGCAAGTCATCCACCTAATACGCATTTTGCTTCCCTGATACTAACAGCATCTGTAGTAGAGTTACTGGCTTTGTGTGACCAATGGTCAAAGCACTGTTGCAAATCACAAGGAAGGAGAAAGCCCCCACTGGAAATTCTATATGGTTTTGTAAAATATTTCATCCATGCACTTACATATCTTTTCAGTGTGTAAAACACATTTATTCTTGGCCTTAAAACGGCAGTTTTGTCTCTGTTAGTTTCCTCTTATATAGTAGTCTGTGATTGGGAACTTTTAATTCCTCTTTTCAGACACTTTTTTACGCTTAAAATAAGTGTTTTGATCAGTGGCTAGAACACTGGAGCCAGCCGAGAGCATATGCAAATTCATCCAAAGCCTTTTGCCCAGTTGATTCAATCTTCCCTTTAATCCCCACAATGATCCGCAGTAATGGATAAAAATTCTGAGTAGGAGAAAGAAGAGAAGAAAAAAAAAAAACCACCCTCAGGAAGCAATTTTGATTGCTGTGAGGAAACACTGGAGGCTCTTAGCCCTAGGGAACTCTCCCCAGTTCATTGGAGGCTTTTAGATACCATGGTGATGGGGGACTTTATGAATAACTAGATAGATAAATGGTAAGTGCTTTTGATCCCTGCTAGCCTGTATTTCATTTTGTCAGCTGGGGAGGAGGCTATTCAAATCTGTCGGCTGTAGGAGGTCAGCCAGGAGAGAGAAAATGTCTTCATTACAGCCTTCTGTTCAGCCAGGCCTCCCAGCTGACCCCGGTGCCCAGGCTTGTCAGTCAGACCAGGCAAATTTTCCGACTGAGGGTAGACGTCGCTGCGCCAGATTTATCCTGGTGGAAGAGCTTGGAGGCAGCAGCATGAAACTAAGGAAGACTCTGCTTGCACTGGGACATCTCCCCCAAAATAGCCATGGGATTCATGAGCACCCTCCCTAGCCAGGGACCCGAGCCTGTTTTCCTCCATGCTGTTTTCAGTGCTGCTGGGATGGGAGTCTCCAAAGACAGCCTTACTCTGTACTTAGAAATGCCTAAATATTAATTACATGCTCTGCACTGAGCCTTTTCAATCAGCTAGTCCCCTCTCACGGATCAGATACAGGTTTCAGGCGATGGAGCTGGAGTTCAGTTTAGTTAATATTTCAGGCTGAAAGTGAGTATCTCGTGTTTAAAGATCATGCTCTGGCTCTGTGGGCAAAGCCCCACTGAGGTTTGTGACAATCCTCAGGAAGGAAAGCAGGGCAGGTTATCACACCGCAGAGCCCCGTCTAATGGGAAAGGAAAATCTCAGCTATTCAGGAGTGAGTAGGAGGGCACATTTTTGCGAGAGGATGCATAAAAATTGAAATAGGAATTCCAATACCATTATTTGGTAATGG
Source organism: Eurypyga helias (assembly GCF_000690775.1). Classification (NCBI taxonomy): domain Eukaryota; kingdom Metazoa; phylum Chordata; class Aves; order Eurypygiformes; family Eurypygidae; genus Eurypyga; species Eurypyga helias. The sequence continues at coordinate 17,348 of NW_010241080.1, forward strand.
GATTTGTAAACCTCATGTTCACAGGCTGAGATAAACAATATATGCTTCCTGAATTCCTCTTGGAAGAAGAGTTCCTTGCAGCATAGCTAAATTACACAGTAAGTTATCATTTACAAAGAACGAAAATAAGAAAAGGAGTCAGCGAAATTAATTTATGTCTAAAGGATTTCTCAGTTTTTGGATTGAAGGGTGGGGAAGCAGATTCTCCTCCAAAACTACACTCTTAATGGAGATGGTTTTACTGTGTTAGATCATTTCCAGAAAACATTATAAAAATGTTCCCTTTGCTCAAGCCAGCCAGGTTCTAATAGTATCAAAGCAAAATATAGTCTGCTATTAGCATGAAATAACATTAGCATAAATGGAAAAGAGTCAGGACGCTTGAAAAAAATTCCACATAAGTGGCCTGCTCATTTCACTAGACATCACTGTAGCTGAAACTGCGAAATATCCATAATAATCGAGAGCAGAGAAAAACAAACAACAATTTTATTGATAGGGAAATTACATCCTGTTGCTGAATATAAAACCACAGCTCTCTTCACCGGCCCTTTAACAGTACTGAAAGTGTATATTAATTTGTAAGTGTAAATGAAATGTAAATCAAATATTCAGTTCAGTCTGGCCACAGAAACCTCCTGACAGTATTTCAGCGCAGGAACCCAGGAGATACATATTTGGATTCCATATCCTAGACCCTGAGCTAGCAGCATCAGATAACTCTGTGGAAAAGATTTACTCAGCTGCTATGTGGTGAAATACTTGTGGCACGAAGTACAGTACCAAGTGACCTATGAGAGGTACTGATTTTGGGGGAGAAGGGCTCCTTGGGGCTTTTTGCTTGCTTTCTTTTGAAAAGAGGATCTTTCAATACTTCGTAGCAATAATCCCAGATATTGCAGTTTGAAGTTATACTGCTGCACTGCTTAGAAATGTTACAGCGGTGCTTTTCTTTGCAATAGGGTTGTATTTCCAAGAGGAAGCAAACTGGTTTTTTTTAACCAAGGGAGCAGTAAGGAAAGCAGCTCTGGAAAATGAGTCCAGTTGGGAGGGACCATGCCGGTTGCTACCACACAGACACAGTGATGGGCTCTTGCAGACGGGAACCCTCCACCCATCACCACAGTCCTGGTAGGAGCAGATTTCTCCCTGCTGCTGGCAAACATGCCTAGGCTCCGAAGGAGGTTCGCCCCATCACCTCCTGCAGCCACAAACACGCCTGCAAAGTAGGTCTGAAGCGCTACCCAGTCAGCACGAGGGTGCTTTACATCCCCGGTGCAGCAAATGGTTTCCCCCAGGGCAGCGCAATGGAGAAAAAGGGCCCCGGAATTGTGCCTTCGGCCACGCTCCTGCCAGGCAGCCCCCACAAAGCCCTCCCTGGATGGCTCGTCCTCAAAATGGTGTTTGGGGGAGAAGGGTTTTGGGGGGGATGGGTGCGATTGTGTGGCTGCACAAAGCCAGTTGAACAGTTAATGCTTTAACCTTGCGTATAATTTATACAATAAACAAAGTCACATGTTTCTCTAATAATTTAGATGTAAGCAAATGTTGATTTATTCAGGAAGGCTACTGCCAGCAGCAAAGCCTGCAGCACTGAAATTTGAATTAAACTAGGACAGAAGCAGGCTAGTCTATAATAACATTTGTATAATTTTATTTTTGCCCTTGGCTCAGTTCATTTCCTTCTACAGTAGATGCATGAAATTGGTTCTTCAGCCACCTTTAGCTGATGTTCATTGATATCGGGGGTAGGCAGAGAAGCAAGAGAATGTAACCTTTTTAGACTTTGTGTTTGCAGTCGTAAGGCCATGAATTCTTAGGTCATTTATGACAATAATTTTCTTCTCCTCCTTTTCCTTCTCACAGTACTCTCTGAACACCTCCATTTAACCTAGAGTGATGGGGCTTTTCCCCCCATATTTTTTCCTGCATGGAGACTTCTAGAACAGAGCCTGTTAAACAGATGCAAATGTTGTGTTGTTTTTATTCTTTTATTCAGGCCTGAGGGCATGAAATTGGAGTTCTCTTACTGTGCTTTCAACATGAAGGAAAGGGACTGTATGATACTTCAAAAATGATGGTGAAAAAAATAAGCACTAGTACAGATATCTGGAATGGATCCCTCGGCTTGGCTTATCTTCCAACTTTGCCTTCGAGGAGGAGAAAATACGCTGGATACTGGGGAAGATGCAGAGCAGCGCAGGGCAGTGGTGCTGTCAGGGGTTTCTGGTGGCAGCGAAAGCCCTGCTCCCAAGCCTCAGAGGATGCACAGCTCCAGAACACAAACATAAACGCTTTGCTTTTGTCCAGGGAACCTGCAATAGGTTTCCAAGCAAAGTCAGAGGATCGTGCTCTGCAACTGAGATATTCTGTTCCCGGGCTGACAGGCACTGGGCAATCACCGTCCCACTGTGGAGGGGAAGTCTCGTCTTGCCAGGCCTGATATGCCCTGGAGAGCCTGTTTGAAGCGCTCCAAAGGGCATGGTGTTTGCTTTTGCTGAGCCAAGGGGGACGCTCTTAGACTGAGGGGACTTTATGGGTGAGGAAGTGAAAGCAAAGCAGAGTCTGGAGAGTAGGGAAGGTGAGGGAGAGGGGAGATAGGAGCAGCAATGGCAGAAGAGTGATAATGTCTCTGGCAATGTGACGAGGATCATCTTTTAACTGTGGCCAGGATGAGCAAGATTGTTACACAGGAATGACTCAAGTTACTTTTTTCCAGACATAAGCCTGGCCAGGTGCAAAAACTCAAACGCCTATTGCAAACTGAGGTAGTGGTGCTCTTGCATGTAACACCCATGTATGTGGTGATTTCATGGCTGTGGTATTTGCTAAAGAATAACTTCATTACGCAGTCCTATAGGTTACAAAGAAAAGCATCTTAACGTGACTCAAAATTAAACCAAGTCCTGTGGGCCCAGGACAGTTTCTGGGACTCGCGAGCTGTCCCCAGTCACGCGCAAACCCTGAAACCTGGCAGTGACACTTCCAAAGGCCAGGACAATAAAAGTTTGTGCAGAAACAACCACCTGATGCAGTTCAGTAGAGGGCTGCTGTTGACTGCCAGGAGGCGAAATGCCAGCCTCAGGCTCCCCCCTTGAAAAAGTAATATACTCCCTCACCACACAGTGACCATGAAAATGGTACCAGCCCACACCCCTCCAAAGGCCCTGTTGCCTCAGGACTATAAAAACTGAAACAGGACAGTTTTCTAGTCCTAAATCCTAGCAGTATGTGACCAATAGTTGCCTTGAATTTTATGGCCCCACTTGACACCTCTTGCACTGTCTCACCTGGAAACTACGTGCAGTGACATATTCCCCTTCCAGCAGGTTCCCCTGTCTGCAGAGCGCAGTGAAGGGAGGAGAGCCACCTCCTCTGTGTGACTGCTATGTTCATACAGCTTGTCCATGGAAATACTTGCAGACCTTTGTTCCAGCCCCTGCTCCTCTTCCTCTTCCCAAGTGCTGGTTACTGCAAGCAAGGGAAGGGCAAGTCAGGGGTATTTCCTTCGCCAAAGGAGTGGGAAACAGGCGCAGACTGCATCACCACCACCCACAACCTCCCAGGCTGCTCCTTGGCTAGCGCAGCCATTTGCTGCCCCTGACCTGGGGCAAAGTCATCACGAAGCCCTTAGTTCCTCTATTATTAATTAAAACATTGGAGGAGATCCTCAGCTGGAGTAAATATTCATTGCTCCTGGCCCTCGCCCACTGGTTTCTGAAGGCACACAGAAGTAGCCAAATTTATGCTGTTAACGCTGAACTTGGATCACACTTCTGCGGTCAAATAAATAAATATCACTGAATCCCATTTAGCTCTGTTAATGCCACATTAAGAATGGCGTGTGTTTTGACATAACCACCCTTTCTCCCTTTTTTTTAAATGCCATAAATGAAGCATTAAAAGTCCCAATCCATCACAGTGACATCAGATCAGTGGACTGTGACTTTTATGACATCAGAGCAATTGATTATATGACTCTTTTATGTGTAGCTTGCTATACAATGATTGCTCTTCTCTCCATATATTACATCCTAACATCCTGGAATAATCTCAAGAGATAAAAAAGAATCACTGTGAAGCAGTGAAGTACAGTAGTTACAGAATTGCCATAAAACTGTCATAAAAATTGTAGAAACAAAAATGCCTTTAAAGATGGCAGTGTTCCATTATGGGTCCCTAGCTAACGGTCTGTAGTTGCCCTGTGCATACCTTACTATATTTACTGCTTCTGGATATTTCTGTACCTTTCTCCCAGAAGCTTATATGGTTACCAAGACATGCAGGGCTGTTATCCTGCATACTGTAAGTCCCTTTATCCCATTATATCACCTCTAACAAGTCAAGTGCTGTTTGTGACAGACTAAATTCAGGGCTTCTTTTCAAATAGCCCAAAAAAGGAAGAAAAAAAAAAAAAAAGCTGACAAGAAAAGAGAGATATAAGATGTTTGTTGCCATACAATTGCTGAAAGAAACCAGATACTCTGTAGTGCTTATAAAGAAAGGTGCTGTTAAAATTAGATTGAAGGCAAAGGGTAAGTAGCTCTTTCAAAAAAAAACTGCCATGGACTGGCCAGAATACAGAGCTCCAACTGGATTTCTTACTATAAGACCACATGTGCCTGAGCCCTTTTTTCATGCAAGGTGCTGTGCCACGTAGCTACGTCTTTTCTTGTGCTCTCCAGGTTGTCCACACAAAGTTACCACTGCAAGCAGTGAGCAAGCCAGTGTTTCTCTTTCTCACATACAAATGTGACCTCTGTTGCTCTGTGGCCAGAATACAGAGCTCCAACTGGATTTCTTACTATAAGACCACATGTGCCTGAGCCCTTTTTTCATGCAAGGTGCTGTGCCACGTAGCTACGTCTTTTCTTGTGCTCTCCAGGTTGTCCACACAAAGTTACCACTGCAAGCAGTGAGCAAGCCAGTGTTTCTCTTTCTCACATACAAATGTGACCTCTGTTGCTCTGTGGGAGGATAAGCCCCATAGGCAAAGTTAAATGCTCTTTTTAAATTATTATTCTTTTTTTTAATCTCAAGGCAATTTAATGTAAGCAAAAAAGGTGTTACAGTCATAAGGAAGGTGTAAGTCACCGCAGAAGTTTATGCCTTGTGGTCCTGAAAGATGAGCTCTGGCAAATCTCATCCCTGCCACTGTGGATGCCCATGTTCCCGGCTCTCCACCCATGGTCCCTGTCCCTGCCTCCAAGCAGGGGCACAAAAAGCACCATAACCCAGCACCCTCTCTGCTCCATCTCCCCAGGCTTCCCTGAGGGACAAGGATGGATGTACACCATTGCACCAGCCTTCCCAGGAGGCATGGACAGGCATCTGTTCCCTACCTCTGCTCCTGCAACAGATGACTTCTGGCAGAGGAGAGGGGCCAATGACCAGAGCAAGGGCTGTTATCTCTTGAGCTACTGCAGCTGTTGCTGCTATACATGTGAGTGGGCACCTACAGTTACTTCCCCAGGCTGTCTGCCCCACTAGAGCGATACAGCATCTTCATGAAACGCATCGTTAAAACACTTGGGGATCCTTACACAGAAGGCACTGAAGAAAAGATACGTTTGTAATAAAAACTCGACAGGTAGCCAGGTGTGCCAACATCCTCTGGACACCCTCAGAAATGATGCAGTGGAAGAAAGGCAGCGCCTCTCTGGCCAGCTTTCTCCAGCCCCTCTGGCATGCACATGCACACAGAGATGCAGGCCTAGGAGCTCCAAACTGCAGCTGGACAGGGGAAAAAGACCACTAGTTTGGTTCTTAAGCCAAAATTGCCAAGCAGGGGAAGCTGGAGTGAGTTCAGCAACCTATAAACCAACCTCTGCTCGTGGTGGCACCTCCGGGAAAAACTCTGGTGCTGGGGTGGGAGCTTAGATTCTCCAGACGTTCCCAACCTGGCTTGGTACTCGTGTTGTTGGGGACCTGGGGGTGAAATACTCCATGCCCTCATTCTTCTTCCTCTGTCCCTCCCAAACAGGCATATTTTGGTGGGCTGAGCGACAATCTACGCTATCTAAGATGATGAATGATCAGTACTTATCCCTCTTTCAAGGATCTGTGCTCCGTTTTATTGGTGCAAGGAGGGAAGAGACATGTGGCTGGGACCTTTACAAGTGCCCTTTGCAGACTCCAGGGTGATTTCAAGGGCAGCTTATGGCGTAGGATATTGACAACAACAGAGCCCAGCTTGAACACCCACCCTTAACTCACTCTAATTTATATGCAGACCAAGCAGCAACATTATTGTTCAGCTGGGGGCATATTTAATTGCTGAATGTTCTGCAGATGTCTTGCAGGCTGTATAGATAAAGGCATTTTAAGTTGCTGACTTATAACAGCACATCTTTCTTCTTTTAACATAAAAATTCCTACCTTCTTTGATGGATGCGGAATTTTTAGGACTGAAACCCTCTGCTAGTCCTTTAGAATATTTTAGCAAATGTTAAACTCCCTGGCGCTACAAGGGAGCAGCTAAACCCTGATGCCTTTTCATCGGGAAAAAAAAAATGAGTTTCATTACTGTAAATGCAGTGCTTTCCCATCATATGAAATCGAGTAAGGTCCATTATTGTTTCTTTAAACCCAGCAGTATGACTTGTCAGGCTTTAGCCAGACACCAGAACGACTGCAGTTTATTTAGGTGCAAGCAGTCTGCTCAGTGCTGAATAAGATATACAAGGAGTCAGGAGCCTTGACCCAAGGAGACTGCAACCTAAGGCGCAGTCATGCAAAGCATTCCTGGTGCCAGGGTCCAGCACAGCTTCCCTTCATGACAGCAAGCACTGTGGGATCAGGCCCATAGACTTAAAGGTCTTGTCTCTTGCTAGTTCATATCTTATGCTTAAGAACTAAATACTGCACATTGTCTCTTTTTTCACTTTTTTTTTTTTTAATCCCTCCCAACTTTCAAGAACAATTAGATTTACAAAAGGATGGCCCACATATTTTTTTAATGACACCTACAATGCTCTTTCTGGCTTGCGCCGCTCCGGGACACCTCCATCCTAGTGACATAGGTGTTTGACAATTTGTCAGGGAGATAGCCATAAGTTAGGCAGAAAACCGGACTCCATTAAAAAAACATAAAAGCTGGGAGGAGGGAACTTGATGTGGCATGGCTCCTGGCGATGAGGAAGCATGAGTGCATACTGAAGCTTAGAAATAGAAAGTGATGTCCTCATAAAAATATGGCTTTAGGCTGGTGTGCCACTAGAAATTCTTCTGTCAGTTTAGAATATTTAGCTCTAAGGGATCTCTACTTTCAAACGGATCTTTTGATGCAAAATAGGCTGCACAGACGGAGATAGTGTTGAAGAAGGGCGTCTCATTCGCTCCCAGCTTTGCTCGGTAAACTGAAGATTTTTAGATCGGCTTTTTGATCCCAAAGTGTTGCATGGGCAGGTGGGTTACCTTGCTGGTGCGTTAGGTCTCCGGGCTCTTCTAACTGAAAATCGTTACTGATGCCTGGGCAGCTAAATAATACTGAAAGCTTCAACACTGCTGGTTATCAGGGGAACCTCTTTAGCCTAATTTGAAAGCTCAAAGCTCCAGGCAACTGAATTTTTTTTCGTTACAGGCTCTTTTGTGTGGTGTTCCAATGCAGTATATCCAATCAATGATGCGATATCACGCACGGTACCATCATGTGGATGTTTATTCACCCCGTGTTTTGTATTTGACTTGTTAAACTGCAAGAGGAGTTTGGGGAACAAAAATAAATAAAGAAATAAATAAAAAGCAAACTCCTCAGCTCCCCTGCTGCAGAAATTTAAAACTAGCGAATACACAAGCCTCAGTGCTCCAAGAGAAATGAAAAGGAGCAGAAAGTGAAAATATATACATATGTATACACATGAACAAAACATGAGCCACAGTCATGGCAATCTGGGCTCCAATGTGCCAAACAAAAGGGGTTATTCCTCCAAGCAATCTTTGTGCCGTAAAATTTAGGACACAACAAGGCTGGTTTATGATCACACTGTAGACTCTGCTATAAAACTATACAGTCGCTATACAGTAAATTCCACTGGATGATTAGGGCAGGCTGGTGGGGTGGGGGATTTTTAATATTGCATCTTCTAAGAGCAGTTAAGGGCAGTCTGGGTGGGGGGAGAGGGACAAGTCTATTTATCAAGATGCTCATTCTTCCTTTCTTCTGAAATTCCTCTCACACACACCCTTCATAATTTAAGGTCATTTGGGGAAATTACAAGCATTGTGGGGATTCTTTCCACATTCATTTTTTTAACCCAAGTAATAATGGGCCAGACCTTTAGATGAAATAAATCAGCTCAGACCATTTCATTTACACTGTGCCTGTGTAAATAATGTTAGAATGATTTTATTTATTTGCATGTCAAAAATAAAAATAAGAGCAAGCTCTGTTTACAGAGGATGCCTGATGCCCCCTGAGGTTTTGGCCCAAAAGAGCAGGAGTCCTGGAAACTCCGTCGTTTTATAACACTTTTGATTTAATTTGTTGTGAGCTATTCCAGTCCAGTGTTAAAAACATAAAAGATCGTTCAGGACTGAGAATTCAAGCAGGACTAGATTAAAAAATTTTAAAACTTTGGAATGAAGATTTCAGCTCAGCTCAAACCAATTCTTACATTAACTGATTTTTTCTGTGTTGACAAGATTTTACTTCCAGTCTGTTCTCTCTTGCTACTCTCTTCTGAAGCAAGCCAATTTCTGATGCTACAGTCTCTGGTCAGTGACACGGGAGTTTCTCCTTGCCATTTCACATGGTCACTCTCAAATGAGAAGTCATCTTTGAACCTTGGTATGTGTGACAATGAGGCAAATGAGCAATCAAAAGTAGCAGGCGTCTGACAAGAGTAACCTTCCATGATGTGCACCGAGCTGTTTTCTTACACCAGGAGGAGAATCCCTTCTTTTTTGGCTTGATGGTGCTGGTGCTGAGTGACAGCTGATGGTGCTGATAACCTTGTGCTGTCATTGACATGAGCCAGACGTGAAGCTATTCTGTTCCTGCAGGACTGGAACTCGCTATTACGCTGGAGCACTTGCCAGGTTGCTAGACCTTACTTTTATTTTTGACATCCTGAAAAATAAGATTATCTTACCATTATTTATACATTTCCATGGAAGCAAAGTGTCTGGGGACATACACTGGCCTTGAGCTCAACTAATGCTGCTGTCCCTTCCACTCCGTTAGCTCTCTGCTATATGAATCTTCACAGTGAGTTCACGATGATTTTGTTGATTCCTGGAAGATGTCATCAGTGCAGCTGCTGCAGAGAGGGAGTGAGGAACGAAACAGCACAGTCACAGTGGGTCTACTAATCTCATTTACAAGGGAAACGTTATCCAAAATTAAAGGTATTGTTGACTTAGTAAACAAATCCCTGCTGAAGTCAGCTGGCCCTAATCAGGTGAGACCTCTTTTCTCTCTCAAAGGCATCAGAGTAACAAATCTAAGGGCACACCAAAAGGTGTTGATCAAATTCATCCAAAATTTTCCTTCTTACACCTACCTGTTTTACTCTCTGCATCCACACGGTTCAGATCTGTTCACCTACCTTTTAGCTGTTTTCAGCTCATGTCATTTGTAAGCAGGGGGGAGGTAAACATAAGGAGGCAACGGCTGTCACTCAGGACACTCAGTTGAATAATGAAAAAACAGCACTCTTCACGTAGGAAGCACAGCAGAAAAGCAAAGAATTACATGAATAGGAAATGAGGTGAGCCAGCTAACCTCCATGCTAGAGAGGTGGAAAGGATCAAAAGGCCTGCCCAGGTCTGCAGGGGATCTGCAGTCCCCGGGAATCTGGAAATGGTGCCAACACCTGCCAAAATGTGCCTGGGGCCGCACAGCATCGCCTACCTTTTGGATTCCTCTCAAATCTGAAATGAAGCTCAGCAGAACCAAAACTAAATAAAACTGGAGGGTTTAGACATTCTCCCTGTGAATGCACAGGGTATAACCAGGCACTAAGAAACCAAAAAATTGAAAAAAGTGAAAAATAGGTAGGGGATGTGTTTATTTAAATACCATAGCTAAGAGATACATGAATCTAGGTGTGTTAAAAATCCCATGCTCAAACCATGTACCAAGTGACATTAAGAGGAACTCTTTCTGCACAGTCAAAGGTAATTTGGTACAGATTTACCTACAAAATTCAATACAGCAGTGACAGCAACTATTTCACTTACTCCCAGCTGATTTTGCCCATGCATACATGACTGGTTGGAAGAGACATTCTTCCAAAACCTCGTGATCCAGACATTCTGGAAACACCAGCATCCCCACAAGCAAGAGTTTTCCCTTTTGCTGCTGTTTATTTTCTCTTTATGCTGGGGGAACATAACGTGCATTTCTGTCAAGTCATATGGTAGCAAGTATGCTCAAATGAATGCTCATCCTAACAATAATGTCAGAAATAACTCATTTTTCCAAACGGCACATTTTAATTGCAGACTTAATCTAGTGTGATAACAATATGGAGGCTTTAGGCCTCAGTTCATCAAGGCATTTAAACATGTGCTTAAGTATCACTGCACTTAATGAGACTTAAGTCTGCCCCAGTGTCTAGCTAGTTCAGTGACTTGATACAGGAACTGAGAAGTAAAGGTTCACTGATTAAAAGTCAGACCGCTGATAACATGAGTTCAGAAAACAGTGTCTGCATGAAACCTTCTGAGTGTAAAGTTTACGGGTATGAGGGAATTAGCAGGCTGAAGGGCAAAATAAAACTCTTAAAACCGGTGAACGAACTTGTTGCTATGATGAGCAGTCTCTCAAGGGAGGAGTCAATTGGCATACTCCCATACAAAACAGCAACAATAAAAAGTAATCAAATACCACTACACAGCAGAATTCAGCAAGTCAAATTAAGAAAACTCTCTTTGAGAAGATGAGTTCTTCTCCAAATGGTAGTCAGGAAACAGGTCAACTTCCATCACTGGAGATCCCATTGCATACGTGGATGGTTGCATGTGGAGAAATCCAGAAACACCTGATGGCCAAGCAGGGGGACAGGCACCTGGACCTCAAAAGAGCCTTCGGGTGGTCTGTGATCCAACCCAGAACTTTAGGAGTATGGCATTTACATATCTTCCTGCAATTCTTTCCTCATTCTGCCCAGCAGTATTTCTGATTTTCCCATTTTTCTCTAAAAAATTATTTTCAGAAGCTCAGTAGGGGAAAGCCATTCTGAATAGAGCAATGATTGTATAGCTCATCATCTGCTCTAGGTGAACATGCCTTGGCAGGGGGGTTGGACTAGATGATCTCCAGACATGCCTTCCAAACCTGACCATTCTGTGATTTGAAAATTAGGAAATGCAGAAGTAAGGGGTTTATGCATAGCTTTGGCTCTGTTGCTCACAGATGAAGATATATACGTGTATATGCACACAAGCAAACAGATATATGTAGAAGAACATTCATCACTACTACTCCTATAGAGGAGTTCCTGTAAAGCCAGGTAATGTTTAAAACCTGAAAAATTTGTAACACAACATATTTGTTACCAGTACTAAAAGTAATACGGAATTGCAGTATGTTTGTTTCAAGAAGCTTACGCTTTCGATCCGTGATATGATCCCCACAGTAGTATGAATTTTGTGTTCAAAATAGAAATAAGAAGTACAAATCTGGGGTATCCAAAGCTATAGGAACTTTGCTACTAATTTCAGTTTGACAAGGAGTACAGCTGGCATGAAAATGATTCTTCCTTGGGACATACAAATCACTGAAGTGCACCAAGTAAATCTCTGAAAAATCCAGAAGAGAGGTGTGCGGCACACAGTGTTTTGCAAGTTCCTCATTCCCTGATGTGCTATGATTCAAAAAGCCCAGCATCCATTACAAGGAAGTTTGCAACTTAAATTTTCCAGTTAGTAAAGTTTTGCAACTAAATTAGTTAAGAACACAAGATTTAAAACACAGATGTGAAAAAATCCTGTAGCTGTATAGCCATGGCCATAGAGTGAAGTTGTTGCCTTAACTTTACTTAGGACAGAGATTTTGCCTTTGTGATCTTACGACATCATTTCTCACTGAAAGCTGGCAAGAGTGCAAGTTCCTTTCACAAACGTAAGTCATCAGCACCAGTATAGGATAGTTAAGATGATTTATTTGGATTTCCTTCAAGCTTTTGACAAGATCCCTTACTAAAAACATCGTGTAAAAGCTGTACAGTAGAAATGTAGCATTGTCCTCTGCTGTAAAAAGCGGGCTGGGAGACAGGAACTCCCGAATTCTCATTGTATTTCCTTTGATCTATATGCCCTGTTCATAATAAGCCTGACACTTATTCCTTCTGTGGCTTTGGGCGAGTCATATAATCTCCTGCCTCATTTTCCTATCTTGGAGGGTATTTCATGGATTAGTTAGTCAATGTTTGTAAAGCAGCTGAAAGAGTATTGACCCGATTCTCCCAGTGAAGCAGGGACACTCAGCTTCTTGGTAAGTCATGACCAATAAATTTTAAGGCGTGCTACAGAAACTAAATACCAGCAGAAAAATGAACCCAGCCTTGACACAGACTACACCTGGTTTAGTTCAGCTTGCTCCTGAAAAAGGCTGCGCACACCAACTCCCACAGCTCTCAAAGGAGGCCAGGACCTCCCCAGGGGTGTTTGGTGTCCTTCAGGGTTTGGGCTGTAGCTGCTGGTGAGAAAGGAGGGAGAATGGAGCACTCTCAAAGGGAGCACCAAAACTTCTATGGTGACTGTTTGCACTAGTAAGCTGGCAGAGGAAAATAAACAACGAGTGAGTGACACTTGCTGATGGTACTCATTGTCCCATGCAGTTGAAGAGGATTGTGAGAAGCCTGAGAGGAATTAAAAAGCATTGGTGTATCCTGAATTTGGGGACAACTGATGATCAAATGAAATTTATCTTGGACAAGAATAAAGGAATAAACATTGGCAAGGTCCTGTCTGTGACCTCATTGATTTTACTTTGATTTACGTATGACTTGAAATTGCTGCACAGTCACAACCAGTATGTCTCAGTGTCTATCTGTATGATAGCACAGAGAAATAACTGAGAGAGCATCACTTCTGTGCTAGGCACCAGTGTGGGTGGTTTAGCTGACCATTGAGTTAAAAAGGCAAATTGAGAACATCATTCTTTAAAACTAAGGGAGAAATCAAGAGAGACACTATCATGGTCAAGCCATCCATAAGTTGCAGCAAATCTCCAGACAAAGGCAAAGGAATATTGTCTCTGTGTTTGTGACCTTCTCTGGCAATTTTGAAAACTGCTTTTCTCTGTTGGCTGATGTCAGGAGTGCAAAGGGGGCTGGTGCAGCGTTAGCAAAGCTCTGCATTTTATGCTGGGGAAGAGAAGTGCAGGACACAGAGGGATAAGCCAGCTTTGCCAGTGTGAGTGCAGAGTTTTTTTCACTTTGGACTAGCTATCTGTGTGCACAGGTAACGTAGCTGCAGAGAGGAGAAGGCAGTCAATTGCCTTGCACAAAGCTCTATTCCTCTCTTTGCACCAGCAACTATGCCAGCGATGTCAAGGCACTGACTCTTCGCCGGCACTGTTTGCTGTTGTATCTGTCAGGGGAGTGTTCCTAGCATAGACATGGCCTTGGCAGCAACGGTCCCTTGCCAATGTGTACCTGAGAGATGTCTCTTTCATTGCCAACTTCCGTGAACTCTCTTTGGACTTATATTTGGTGATCATCATGTCCTTTCTTTTCTAGGGACTCCCTTCAGCAAGTACATTCCGTGGTTCGGTCGCTCACAAGTAAACTGAAGACTAGAAGAAATACAACAGCAGAGACCAAAGCAGGCTAGCAGGAGGTTGGCTGACAAGGTAGGACTTCTCTAAACATCTGCCTTATGCTGGTCAGGATGAAGAAAGATTGCCTGGAGGTGTGTACGGGAGTATTGCCTTTGCATGAGCTAGCACAGCAATTTTCAGTGGCTGTGGCATGAGAGGGAGAGTTTTGCCAGATGGGCGTTTTTCCCTGGCAGACATTTTCAGCCTCTGCCTTAGGAGATGACTGTGTCTGTTTTCGCAGGCAGCCAACTAAAATCCTCTTTAAACTTGTAGGTCTCCTCCTGTCCCCCTAGCAGCTGTGACAGGACCAGCAGGGCATGGATTAAAATATCAATGAGCTCCTGCCAAGCCATTTTCAACCAGGAAATGAGCAAATAACAAGTGACGCAACTGCGAGGTTCATACTCCTCCTGACTGCTATCACTGCCCAAAGCGCCACTGCTCTGTATTGCTGCTCAGTGTTCACAAGATTCTTGTATGAAACAAGGTCCTGGGACCTTACGTAAACATGAAAATTACCCTTATAACTGCAGCTGTGATATATATGCTACCTGTAAAACCAAGAACGAAGCACGTAGTAGCTTAACGTTTATGCACCTTTCCTCCTGTGTGTAAACTCATCCATCGACTATGGCCAGAGTAGCCCAGCTCCTATAGTTCCTTGCAAACCTGGGAAATGGCAATGATTTAAAAGCAGCATGAAGTGGAAAACTGCTGCTTTTCAGGAAGTGGCTAGGAGAAAAAGATCACTGATTTAAAAGTGGATTTCTCCAAATTCTTCCAAACAGAAAAGTGCAGCTCCTTTCCATGGATTCCTCTTTCTACAGAGAGAGAGCAAAGAGATGCTACTGACATCAGTCTTTCACAGCTCATGCATAGCATTGAGTACATAGGGTAATTTCTGTCACACCAAAATATAACAGAAACTATAATACACTTCTGTTTTGGAAAGGGAATGTCCCAGGGAGTTGCTGCTACTTTAGCAGAAAGGTATTGAATATCTCTTTAAAATATCAATTTTAAAAAATAAACTTGCTCTACAATGAGTCTAGAAAACAGTGTGGTTACAAAATCTGCAAATCACTCACTAGAATCATTATTTATAGGTCTAAAATCTTGAAATGGACTGTTTCTGATGGGTGGATGTAATAACAGCCCTGTTCAAATTCCACAATCTGCCCCTTTCTTTATCCAGGTCAGGTGCTGAGCAACCTCCGTCCAACATACGCACTCTCAGACTTTGGGCTGTTGTTGTGGTTTAACTCCAACCAGCAAAATACCACAAAGCCACTCACACACCTCTCCCCCGCACCCCCCCACCTCTCACCCCCCTCATTGGAGGGGGAGAATCAGAGGAAAAAGACAAGGAAGCTCATAAAATTGAGATAAGAACTATTTACTAATTGAATATAAATTAATAATAAACACAGGTAAAAATCCAGGTTTCACAGCTTGAGTTTCTCTTAAAGCTGTATTTTGTATCCCTCTGAAATAGTTCCTCAGTTGAATAGGATGGTTTATTGGGTAGAAGTTCATACTTCAAATAACTATTTTGGTGTATTTCCATATTATGCTAGTATCTCACATTCTCTGGAAGACTGTGTTTAGAAATATGGCTATATTGAGAGGCTGTTTTACCATCAATGTCAATTTTCTCCATGAAAACTCATGGTACAGGTGAGTAACGTTTCTGAGAATGTTGGTTTTAATGTTAAAAATCCATGAGAGAAGGTTGTTGGTTAGTTTTGTTATTTAAAACACCAAATACCTCTGCTTATTGTCTCTATGTATATAGGTGTGCTTATGGAATAACTTTTGTAGGTAGGAAAGCCAAGAGATTCTGACACCCAAAGGATGTGAAAAGAGATACACTAACATAAATTTCTATGGTGCCCTGAAGGTACTTCCATTGTATTACAGGGCTTCTCGTGAGCAGTTTTGGCTCAGGCAATAGGACCGTGATACAAAGCTGAGTGGTTCTGGACTAGATGAATTGAGAATGAGACAGATTATACTACCTCCAAAAACTGTGGGTTTTGTTACTGGATACTGGAATATAAAATAGCAAAACCAAGTGGATCAAATGGTTGTTTTTATCCTTTCCAATTTCCCTCCCCTCACAACACATGCACACATACACGCACATGAACACTTTACCCTCTTTTCCTCAGCGTAGTCTTTAATTAGAATGAGTTGAGCAGTTAAATTGGAACGATCTTAGAGCAATTTGTACAATCTCATGAGATACATTATCAGTTATGCCCTGAATTCGGCGTGCTTTATCTGAATGCTCAGACCAACTGAAGTTTCTTCCGCGTTCAACCCTGCTGGTATTTCACATGATCCAGCCCAGAAAACCTTACAGTGACCATAAGGGTGCATTAGTCCTTCTGCAAAGCGTACTGACTAATCTCAATGAAGAATCTGCCTTGCAATGGGAGGGGAGCTTTCAGTTGTGCATAAGGGAAACCCCGGCAAAGTAAAAGCAAGCGGGAGGAGAAGTGAACTCTGATTTACTCTTGGCCTTCACAGGTTGTGCAGAAATGCTCCTCTCCTGCCTATTTTACAGCAAAGGCAGACCGACTTTCCTGTGCAACAAATGTCTGAAGGCAGGAAACAAAGCCAGTGCTGTATTATCTCGTTGTTCCCCTCAGAAAGCCTCTGCAATCACCGAGCAAGCCGAAGGGCTGCTTCTCTGGGGAGGGAAGAGGGAGGCAGAGAACATCAGAAAAATGCAGAGAATTTCCCAAAGTTCATTATAAATGCATATACACATGGGAGGCAATGACACCAGGGTTCACATTTTCAATCCTGCACGCTCAAAGACAATCTTCTAAGCCCTTTTTTTACCTATTCGCGAGTCTCATGATTTGCTGGTGGTCTTAGCATCTCCAGCTCCCATTGTTGGCAGAGGCACTTGGAGACACTGGAGGCTTCTGAATGACGCTCATGGAAGAGCCCCCAAATCCTGAAGAAAGTTTTTCTGTGAAACTATTCTGTGCTCTCTTGATTATCCATACAGTCTATAAGCTTATCCATATCTTCATAAGGAACCCAGAAACTCCCAGGAGATTTTGCTACACTCAAAGTTGATGTTTCTGGAGAAGAACCTAGTTAAATCAAGGACTGATACTGATGATGAAATTACATAAATGAACTTCATGCCCCACCCCAATGGTGCTGTTTTCCTTAAAACAGCTACCTACAGACTCTGGCCTTATTCTCTGAAGCAGACAACTGAGTGAGCTCAGAGTTCAAGACATTTTGGTGTTGTGATGCAGAAAGAGTCATCACCTTCTGTTACAGTGACCGGCAGGCAGAGCTGTCACATCTGGGCAGCTAAGGGCAGAGCTCAGGGATCCACTTGGAAATCCATCACTACTTCTGCTTCTGTATCATTGGCATTGCCTAACACAGAGACAACCTCACAACCATGAATTGTAGCAGGATATGGAAATACTTTTATTCAGCATCTGCATTTTAATGAAGAGCTAAAGGGCATAAGTGCAAGCGGTACATAAGGACTACATAGAAACAGGGTAGAAGTACTTGTTACTGCCTTAGTTCAGCCACCTTCCTGTAGCAGACCTGTGGCTTGATTCCTTGTTATACTCACAAATGCAGAAGGGATGATATTGCTTATGCTACTTCACTGTTGGGTGTGGTTTACACTGTTCAATCCATTTAACAGCTACATGACAAAAATTGATTTATTCAAATACAGCATCACATTGTTACTGGTAATAAAGAAAAAATACAGTATTTTAAACACTCCTTGGGGAAAACAAATCTGGAGAAACTCTGTTGATAAATCTCCCCCTTCAAATGCAATGTAAAATCCTTTTTTATTTTTCAAAAAGGAAAAAAGAGCCATTGACATAATATCAGACACGGGCAACTGTTGCTGGATTTTCTTTCCACGCTTAGCACCTCTTCTTAACATTTTTGAAACAAGATTGCAGCACACATGAAGCCTATGGAACTGCAGGAGGGAACTTGGAAAAGAAGGTCAAGCTGACATGAGGGCCTTCCTGAGAAGAGCCCCTGTACTTGTTTCCAGACAGGATTACAGCTAAATCAGAAAATAATGCCCTTTAGCAAGCGGACACATACGATCTGCAGCCGTTGGAAAACCTGCCTCTTCAAAAGCTGCAATTTTCCAAACTGTTAACATTGACAATGATACGGCAAAACTACTATAGTTTTCCAGAGGCTAATTATGAACAGGTGATGATTTGAGGAAAAAAATTCAGAAATCAAATATTGAGCTCAGTTTGAGCTCATTAAGGTTGCTATTCAGCATCAGTAAAATATTCATAATGCACAAACACTATGTAGTTTTATGTAAACCTGTTTAAAAAGAGATAACTCCAAGTAAAACAGAACAGAATTTGGTTTAATGCGTTCTCCTTTGTATGCAAATTTCCTCCGAGCAGTTAATAAAGGTAAACCTTCCTAACTTATTTAGATAGATGTGACAGCCCTTTCGGGTTCTCTTGCAAACTCTCCCGAGGACAAAAATTCCTCCCCAGGTCGGAATACGGCCACACTGGTAGCAAATTCGGGCCCCAGTTAAGGCAAGAAGGCTGCGGGTATTGGAAGCAAAGCCAGGGTCTTTTCCCTCCTCTCCCGGGAAAGCGCTATGGAAATGTTTCATTTGCATGTGAAGAGAGATGCAGATCGTACTTCAGAGCAGCAGTTAACTTCGACTTCTTTGAGAATACTTCCATTTTTTTCCTGTGTTTATGTTTTTGACCGCTGTGTCGGGGGAAGGACCGGGCTGCAGTCCCGTCGCGATGTGACAGTGGGCAAATGGAGGCAACAGTACCTCACCCAAAACCCCAGTGGGCATTTGCCCTATCCCACGAACCTGAGGCGAGACTTAAGCCCATGATTTTCTGACTCGGAGATGAAACTTTTGCCAAATGTGCCTTCTTGAGGTAATAAATACATTTTCTTACTTTATAAGAAAACACACCTCTTCTTATCTATTGCTGACATCATTTGATAAACTCTTTGCTGCAGGTAAAATAACAGCACGAGGATATTTTTCACATTTTTAAAGGATGCTACATTGCTATTTTTCTTCACCTTTCTCCACAATAGCCACTTGCAAGCTTGAAATTAAAATTTGCTCCTTTACTGATTATTTTTTCTCTGTATTATGCAGGTCGCTAATGAGTGCCAGGCTGCTGGCATTGCTTTATTTATTTGTTAGAAAAAGAAGAGCAGTGAAGCATTTAAAACGGTCACATCCAAAGAGGCATGAATTTTTTTGTGGTGACACGCTGTAAGACAGAAATAGTCAGGTCAAGACACAGGTCTACTGAACTTGTAACTGTTCATTTCATCTGGATGGAAAGCTGAAGATTTGTTTTTCTGCGTTTTAATTGGCAAACCATGAGAATCTTTAAGTTATTAAATCAGTTTTAAGTACTTAAAAAATTAATCTGCTGCAAAAGCTGTGTAACATTAGTAAGGGTTGCAATGACCCGTCCCACACAAACCCAGCTGGAGAAGGCGTAAATGGTTGGGGGGAGTTTCTCCTCTTCTGTGCCACTAGTTTCTGGAAGAATATTAATAATAAAAATTGAAGATGAAGCCACGTTGAGTGTTTCTTTGGGGCATGTAAGTGTGTGTGTGGTTACTTAAAGTTTTCCCTGTTAATTTCTGTCAGCCATACCTGGTTAATTAAGCTAAGATATTTGTGCTCGTTATATCGCAATGACAAAGCATTCACAAATGGTGTGGTTCTTACGTGAGAAGTCCTACCACTCTGACACGTTTATTGTTTAAGGAGAAGAGGAAGGGCAAAAAGAATGTATTAGGTTGGATGTATTTTTAAGCAAAAGAATTAGTCATTCCTTAGGCTGCAGAAACTGCCCTAGGAGAAAAAGGCAATCGTTCTATTTTGCATTATTTTCCTTAAAATACAAAAAATATGTAATAAAAAGCTAATTGTGGGTATTCGCTGGACAGGTCTGGTTCCATTCAGGGTCTTTATTGGGCAGTTTTGGCCTCACAGCCTGGTCTTTTTTTCTCATAAGAAATGTCAGCAAAGTCTCTGAATTAATGGACTGTGAAGAGCTTAGAAACATACCGTTTCACAAAAGTATACCGCGTGGATGTGACACTAATGGGAGGTGACCCATGGGTTTGTGACAAAATAGCCCACTCTAACAACAACAACAACAAATTAATACAGCTCCTACACACTGTAGCTTCGCACAGAGCAAGATCGAGTGGAGTGGGAGGTGAAGAATGGTAGAATAAGGGAACTCTGATCAAGAATAAGATTTGTAAATTATTTGGCTATCTGCAAATTATTTTTTTTTTCCTTCGGGAGAAGGGAGCTGCAAACTCCCGTCTGAAGGAAAGGAAAAAGGCAAGGCTCCGTTTCAACTGGATAATTGGAGAAGGAAAGTTAGTAGCATTTGTGAGCGATGTCACATGAACCTAAGTGGTGAATTCCTGGATTTGCTTACATGGATTTGCTTTCTTTTAATTTTGTTGCTTTAAAAAAAAAAAAATAAAAATTTTAAAAATGCAGTGCAACTCCTTCAATCTTTCTGCAATTCTGCATGGTTGAACATTTGAAATGAGTTTGTGTATCACCCCCAGGCATTGATTCAGACTTGATTGGGGCAAAGCAGACTCCATGTGCTTATTTTTATACACGTCATTTGGGAAGTTATATAGCCAAGGGAACAGAAAATGTGTTGCTCCGCTGCCAAATTATCACATATCCCTCCATCAAAACGGGAGGTGATCCTAATCAACAAGTTGTGCGACCTTAGTGCAATGGCAATGTCAGGTCAACTCGGGAAAGTGAAGAGACCGATCTAAATACAAATAAAAAGAAAGAGAGAGACAGACAGAAAGAAAGAAAGAAACAACAATCCTTATAATTATCATCATCTGCTGCTTTTCCCTCTTCTGGCAAAGAAACACTCCATCCATTTGCAGAAATCGCCCGCGGAAACGTTACATCAAAACTAATCACAACGATTAAAATCAGCTTTTCTGTGCAAGAGGAGAGTAAAAAGCAAGTTGGAGGCTGGAATGAGACTGTTTTTTCCACCAAAAAAAATCCGAAAAAAAAAATACACGCGATATATATATATATCTATATCTATATGCACGTTTCGCACTAGATCAATTTTATGCCCGTGTGATCAGTTAATTTAATTTAACTTTTATTTCGGAGATTGATTCAGACTGGAGGTAGAGACATGAGCTAATTGTATCCTGATCCTTGCCTTGAGGGGTTTCAAAGCCCTGGAGCAACTATTCTCTGTATTTTGCTCTGTCTACCTTAGCCAAGCTATTGCATTTCTCTCTGGTGTAGCGAGGAGAGCAGACCGCTGCCGGGAGAGAGAAATATCGGAAGTGAGAGTTGGGGGGGGAAAGGGGAAAAA
>NW_010241081.1:0-4787 GCF_000690775.1 Eurypyga helias
GGGGGTTTCCAGCCGGGGCGGGCTGGGCGCTCGCAACGCCGCTGCCTGACTTTTGTCTTTTTTAGTTCTCGATTTGAGTAGTTGTTAGGCTTCATCTTTGTTTGGGGCGTTTCCGTCCGGGTCTGTGCCCGACAGTTTGGTTTCGGAACCGTTTCTACCGACGGCACGTGAACGAACAGGTGGCCTAACACTGATGCGGGCAGTCCTGTGCGGTCTTCTCCCAGCAGGTTGTCGGTGGTGACGCGGGGCAAGGCTTCCCCAAGATCGGTACGCCCCTTACGTACGTGACATTTTACAATCGTTTCACTCGGATCACCTTTCTGGGGCATGTTTACGAGCGTCGCGCGGGGGTCTGACACAGGCATTACCGTTGTCCGGGGGTGCCACCCCACACCAAGGGGACACGCACACATCTGCTGCTCCTTTTGACACCCCCCCACCTCGGCACCATTGCAGGGCAATTAATTTGCTCCCCAAAAACTAGACAGACTGCCTTGAAAATTTGCTGTTGACAACTCCTGGCAAGTTTTGATTTCATAACCTCAGTATTCCTGTGGTTTTTGCACCCCAGCTAATTGACTAATAATCCCAGGATCTTTCTGCGCCCTGAGTTTGACTGGCAGTTTTATAATTTTTCAGGACATCTTTACGTCCACCAGGGCTGGGAGCATGCTTTTTTTTTTTTTTTTAATTGGTCCTATGGAATCTAGTTTGTACATATTAAAAAAATACATTCACTATATATAAGCTTTCCAGGTTTTGTACGTATTAAAAAAACACATTCATTATACATAAGCTTGCCAGGTGAAATAATTCTTAAGTCAGTTAAGGGTCATATAATGTTCAAGTCTGTTCTTTGAGACTTTTTTGTAATAGGAGTCTCCTGCTCTTCTGTGAAAACTCAGATGATTGCATTAAAATTTGTGAAAGCTTCAACAAACCATCGCTCACAAGAAAATCCCTCCAAACATGTTTGGAAAATGCTGCATGAAACTCTGTGGAAAGGTGGCACACTCACACCTAATGCAGCAGCAGAGCTCTCACTGCTGGTCGGTTGTTTGACAGCTAAGAGTGCTTGACTTGTACACCAAAGGTCTGTTAGGAGGCTGATGATGCTGGACAGCAGGAGGCAGTATACATTTAGTTTACTGTTTTAGTCTGCAACTTCCAGCAGACTGAAAAACAACACCTCTGGTAAATACTTATGCACGTATTTATGGTTGCAGTTTGATGTTAAGCCAATTCAACCCAACAGGTAAAAGGTGAGCAGCTCCACTTTACCTATGCACACAATCTTCCCTCTTCCACTGTTACAGGTATTCCTGTAACTCCGGTTCAGGAAACTCAACTGACAAAAAAAAAAAAAAATTAGCTCTGCTGCCAAAAACCCCCATAATTACACCCTCCCCTTCCCTCCGGTTTAGTGCCAGTTGAGCTACCTGAAAAACCTGGCTACCTCGCAGTTAGCAGGTTGTCAACACCCGTTCAAGGTCAGTGGTTACAGCACTTGGCTGGATCTGGAGTGTTTCTTCTGTAAGCACTCAGCTTTTACACTGCTGTAGCTGCAGGGTGAAATTGGGGTCTGCCTGACTTCAGTGCTGTGAGCTGGGATACTGTAGCCCCTGCTCTTGCAGGTCTTGTGGGACCGAACACAGGGTAGGGCCTGTGGGAGGTGCCCTTCCATGGCGCAGCTCTGAGCCAGATCCCATCCAGCTTCATTTTGACTGTTGCACCACAGTATGGCTTGTGAGTATGGACTGCAGTATAACACTTTGCTTATTTTTGCATCTTGTACAGGATGTTTAAACAACAAATGTTGTACTTCTGTGCGATCCACATTCACTCCCATTTAACTGAAAAAATGCCATCAGTACGACTTCAGTGGGAGCCGAGTTGTCTTCCTGTTACTTAAACAGTCTCAACCATCGTTTAATTGAATCCTCTAATTTCAGAAGAGTGTCACTGATAATGTTAGTACTAATAGGTTTTAAAAGAAGTGACTGAAGAAATTGAGATTAACAAAATTATTCATATCCTAACT
This sequence comes from Eurypyga helias, assembly GCF_000690775.1. Classification (NCBI taxonomy): domain Eukaryota; kingdom Metazoa; phylum Chordata; class Aves; order Eurypygiformes; family Eurypygidae; genus Eurypyga; species Eurypyga helias. Next base: position 2,042 of record NW_010241081.1, read on the forward strand.
GCAGTTGATTTTGTTTTTACAGGTGGGCACACAACAGAAATCCTGAGGTTACTTAGTTGTTTGTCAGAGTCGTACTCTCCTAGACATTATGTTTTTGCAGACTCAGATAAGATGAGTGAAGCTAAAATACATTCTTTTGAACAAAAAAGGTCTGAAACATTCTCCAATTCACAGGTAACTTGTTAAATATGTTATTATAAGATAAAATGATCTTAACATGACATTCTATTTCAAATTTGGAAGTGATTCTTTAAAAGGATATTTTTAAGATGAGTCAGTGCTTTTGATGTTCTAGGCATTGCTAATGACTTGCACTAAAGTTCAGCTGAAGGTGCCATTCTGTGCATACTGGGGTTTACGTTTCTAAAAGTGAAGTAAATAAACACTATTAATTAATGCTGTACAAGAGACACTGAAAATGCAAAGTAAAGATCCCTAAAAATAGCAAATGCCATTCTTGCTACCAGTTTTCACTACCACCTTCCTTCGTTTCTCTTAAAATGGCCTTACCTCCACTTAACAAATAAATCCTTTTAAAGCAATGAAGGAACACAGTCATAGGGAAAGTCACTGTAAAAAGAAGATGCGCTCTTGCTCAAGAAAAGCATGCTGAAAAAATCTCTCTTAATTTTGTAAACCAGCTAGCCATCGAAGTGTTACTTGTTGCTATAAAAATACTGGGGCAGAAATTTGGTGGAGTTTTTTATTTTATTTTTTATTTTGGCATTTCCCTCAGTGACATAGTGTATTTTTTTAAAAGAAATTATATCTTAAAATGTTTTATCTAAGAAAACCCTAATTATATTATTTTTGTGTGTTTCAGTTGGATTTTACACTTGAGCATTAGTTACACGCCTAAAAAGTGTGCAGTACCTCTTAATGTTAGATAGTTTTTGTCTGATGACCCAAGGGAATGCTGAACTCCTAAAAATCATGACAAAATCATGTCAATATTTTGTTTATCTTTTTACAAATGTTTGCTTGCTTTGAGCTAGTTTGATGTGTGATTAACACACAGCAGTATGACTCGTAACTTAAATTGTGATCTGATGTTCAGTAGAATTAATAGAAAGATTTTATTTTTATTTAGAAATCAGAGTAAGTACAATGGAAATTAATGTTCTGACTATAAAAATCTTAGTCCTGTTGAGCAAGTAGTACAACACGTAGTAAGTTATTTCATGTGGTACACTTCTGATATTTCTGTTGTCTTCAGCAGTGCTACTGGCACAAAAAATCATAGGACTCAGTACCGATGATTTTCAGATTAAACCCTTTCAATGTAAAGCATCTGCAGCTGAGGTGAGCAACAGGCTCACTTGGGAATGCCATTTTTAAGTTTGTTTACCCCACTTTCACTGTGGAAGATGAAGGTTCCTTGCCTACCACAAGCTGCTAAATCAAGTGGGGATGACTTAGATTAAAACTGAGCATGACAGCATCTTCTCTTATTGCGCACCAAGGATGAAAGCTTAGTAAAGTGACCGGAGGTATTTCTTGTCTAGAGAAATCTTGTTTGGTAATTAGTCATTCACACAGTCATGCTCACTTACCTAAATAGTGTCAAACCCTAAATTACTAAATTTCTTAAAAATACATATTTTGAATATTAAAGGATTATGCAGTTTTCCAATAGTTCACTTAGTTTTGCTAAGCAGCTGCCTTTTCATACCCTCCAACTGCTAACGGATCGTGTAGTTATATTTCCCTTCAACACTGAAAGCCAGAGGAATATTTTTGGATGCATCTGAGTTTGCTGTCTGGATAACAGATGCTCATTTTCCTTTGGCCATTCTTTTTCCACTGAGCAAAAGTATTTAGAGTGAAAATGGAAGATGAATTTTTGGAATGTAAAGGTCACACGCCTATAACATATATTAGCTAACTTTCAGAGTGTGCTTTCAAGTAGTATGTGTTTTGGCACTGGGGATGCTGGAGATAACCAAGCACTTAAAAATCATGTGTTAGCAGCTTCTTGTAGCTTTGAATAAATTAAAGGAAAAGTCTGAATGCTTCAACCCATGGTCATTCCGTTCCTCATCTTGTCAAAGAAGTAAAGTTTTCCAGAACCAAGGACTGGAAAAAAGACAGATTACAATAATGACCTAAGAGAAAATCACTGTACATATTTAACAAATTGGCATTGTGGAGACGTGGGATGGCTCCTATGACCGGAGTGTCGGAATGGAAGGATACAGCTCTTTAGGAAGGACAGGTAGGGGAGACGTGGAGGGGGTGTTGCTCTCTATGTCACAGACCAGCTGGAGTGTGTGGAACTCCACCTGGGGATGGATGAGGAGCTGACCAAGATTTTAGGGGTCAGGATTCAAGGGAGGGCAGGGAGAGGGGATACTGTAGTAGGAGTTTGCTACAGGCCACCTGGGCAGGATGAGCAAGTGGATGAGGCTGTCTACAGACAGATAGCAACAGCCTCACGGTTACAGACCCTGGTCCTCATGGGGGACTTAACCACCCCGATATCTGTTGGAGGGACAACACACAGGGTACAAGCAAGCCAGGAGGTTCCTGGAATGCACTGATAACTTCCTTCTCCAAGTGACAGAGGAGCCGAGGAGGAGAGGTGCCATGCTGGTCCTTGTTCTCACCAACAGGGAGGGGCTGGTGGGGAATGTGAAGCACAAGGGCAGCCTTGGCTGCAGCAACCATGGAATGGTGGAGTTTGAGATCCTAAGGGAGCTGCGTTCCACAGTGTTGGGGCCAGTAATGTTTAACATCTTTGTCAGTG
>NW_010241082.1:0-493 GCF_000690775.1 Eurypyga helias
TTTTTAGCTGGTGCTGGGGAGCGCTGGCACCAAATTCAAGGTCTTTATCAACATCTGATACTGCAGCTGTATTCTCAACTTTCCCACTACAGGCAGTTTCGGGCAAGACACAATTCAGACATCTAACCCAAACTAACCAAAGGAGTATTTAATTCCATAGTATGTCATGCTTGGTACATAGGTGGGGAGTGGTTCTGGTAGCCATCACACACACTCCTTATTCTAGTCCACTTCACTTGCTAACACTTTCTCTAACTCCTTTGTTAGCTGCTTCGCTAACTCCTTTGGTGGATCATTTGTGAGCGTGTTGGGCGGATCTGATAATTTTCTTGGTCGTGCTGTTGCTGATGGGGTTCACTCGAACTCTGCTGTGATTACTCTTGGCTTTAAGTCATGCTCTGTGGCTTTGACTCTCACTTCTTAAGACCTGGTTTTGCCTCAGTCGGTGGTAAACAATTGTATAATATGGCATCATATGTTTTATTTTCTATTA
>NW_010241083.1:0-488 GCF_000690775.1 Eurypyga helias
GGCACAAGGCACCGCAACCACCGCTCGGGGCCGGGCGGGGGAAGAAGAGGTCTCGTCAGGGCTGGCAGGACGAGCCTGTGACATACAGCCGGAACGCGATGCTGCAGCTGCAGCCCCTCGCCACGTTACCGAGTCGTGCTCCCCCCGTCCTTGCAGCAAACAATAACCATATGCTGGCTTTGTTACCAAATGTTTGTTTTAGTTCTTCATTAGTACACAACAAGGACTCGGGAAGAAAGAGGTTTCATTGCTGCAAGCGCAACGTTCCTGAATTTTGGAAGAGGATGGGGGGGCGGGTGACGGCAGCCCCTCCCCTCGCTGCCCTGCTGCAGCCTTCCGTGCTGGTAGAAGTGGTGTTGGGCTGCTTCCCTTGGAGGCCAAAACCACGGATGAACAACTTCACTGTGAATTTTAATAAAACATTATTTTTTATTTAATTCCCGGCCCCTTTGTTCTATCCCTTGACTTTTAGCAGAAACACAGCCATG
>NW_010241083.1:500-793 GCF_000690775.1 Eurypyga helias
CCCCAGCCACGGGTGGATGGGGGTCCCCCAGGCCACGTACTTCCACAGATACGGGAACATGTATTTTGTTTTGCAATTTCTCCTGACAGAAGAGCCATTAGGACGTGCCGCTGTTGCCCTCATGGTGGGCCCAGCCTGACCCCCGGTCACCACTTCTGCCTCTTCTTCACTTCATATTAAATATTAGTAATTAAATATTAGTAAATAATTAAGTAAAGTGGAGCTGGCTGCGATTTGGGAACATGAGGAGTTACTGGATGAGGCCAGTGGGATGCAGGGATGCGCTGCCCGGG
>NW_010241083.1:973-1292 GCF_000690775.1 Eurypyga helias
ACTTTTCTAGCAAATAAAGCTTTTACCCAGCTAGTTGGCCAGAATTAAATTACTGTACAACAGATTTTTATTTCTTCTACCCCCCTCGGGACACTTTTTATGTCAGCAGGCTGCTCCGGCGGCTCCGGCAAGCAAAGCCCTTTGTACGGCACACAGAGCGGCACCACGATTCATCCCTTTCCCATTATTTTGTCCTTTCACTGGATATTGCCAGGGATTTGGTTGGGTTTTTTCCCCTCCCTCCTCCTATTCTTTCTTTCTCTCTGGTCCGCTTGCAAGGAGCCGATGGCAGGAGAGGAACACCCATCTCCCAAGTCTG
>NW_010241083.1:1305-26768 GCF_000690775.1 Eurypyga helias
CCGGGGCCTCGCCCACCCCCCCCGCCCGCCATGCCCGCGGGCAGTACGGTGTGTGCCGACACGGTGCCGCCTGGCAACAGCCACGCCAGGAATGGTTTGTTGGCTCCGCGTCCAGCTCTTTGTCACGGGCCGTTTTGCCTCCGAAGGTTCAATATTTGATGAGATCCGGGCTGGCCGGGCGCTGCGCAGCCACGGCCGGGCGCTGCGGCTCCGTTTCCTGCCGTGCGGGGAAGGCTGCCGGGAGCTGGGGGGGAGTGAGCTGTGTACTGCGGCAGATGGGACTCTTTTTATTGCCATTGATTTTCAGTTAATAACTTTTAACCTCCTGAACCAAGGCTCTGCCAGCGGGGAGCGGTGGGGATGTGGCCTGAGAAACACCGGGGGCTCGGCCGCGGGGGCACGGGCACCTCTTGGCCTGGCTGGGGATGCCAAGCAGACCCCAAAGAGGAGGCTGGTGGCTTGAGGAACATCCCACATGGTCACTCTTTATTTAGGAAACATGCACCTTAGTGGGAAACCCACCGACCCCTTCTTGACCCATCCCCAGGGGTCTCAAGCAGCCTCAGTTTCCCCAGGCAAGGAAATGGGTCTGTTTTCCTTATTAAAAAAGGACAGGAAAGAGAAGACTAAGATCCCATATGTAAATATTCCTAAAGGCCCCCTTCTCCCTCAGCACCCCATGCTGGAGCCCTCTCAAAACTCACCTGCAAGAAGAAAAAAGTCATTTTTCCAGCATTTTCTCACCCGGGATGCTTCCCCATCTGAGAGCCCATGTCACTGGGCTGTGACCCTCCAACTTTACAGGCCCAGAGCTGGGGTCTGGGCAAGTTTTTCTTGTTTCTAAATAGTATTTTGCGCCGTTTGGGAGGTGGTTAGGGTGGTTTTTTGCTTTCTTTCCAAAGGGAGGTTGGAAGAGGATCCGTTGCCTGGCTGCTGCTTGTAGCCTGAGTGGGTGCAGGGGAATGGCAACATCCAACACAGTCTCCCATGTTCCTGGAGAGGAAGCGCATTTTCCCAGTGAGATTTTGGAAGGGTCACCCCGGACGCAGGGCGGGAAAGCTGGCGAGGGCTCCTGTGCCACCCACGGAGGATGCAGCATCGGGGCGCTCCGGCAGCAGAGCCTGTGCTGCAGGGCAAGAGCTGCCGGCTGCAGTGGGAATGCACCCGCTGCCGCTGGGAACGCTGGCTGCCCTGGCTAGGCGACGGCGGTGTGAAATCTCACAGCCTGCTGATGTTTGCCAAGCTGCAGCACGAAGGGAAAGGCAAGTTCTCATCAGGTCAGCCGTAGAAACAAGGCTTGAAAACTCACGCTCTGGAGCTGGGAGACGAAGGAAAATCAGGTAAAATATATTTCTGAAAAGGATTTTGAGGTGGGACTCATGGCTTTTTAATGGACCGGCCTGATTTAACTCCCTTTGTGTCGCTGCCAGCTGGGGCAACTCCAACTTCTTGCTATCCGGTCAAGCCAAGGGTCCTTCCCGCTGCCACAGGAAGCTGCCCCAGCCAAACTCCCACAGTACGGCTACAGGGAAGGGTAAGGGATTCACCTGGACACACGAAGCACTGTAAAATGCAGCCAGGAATATGCCTGAACTCTTGAGATCAGCAGTTCAACAGCGGGTTGTTACTTCATTTCATTCCCTTTCCATATCCTCATCATGAGACAGACCAGCGGAGGCACAGCTGGTTCGTGATTTGGGGGATTTCTTCTTGGACGGTATGCTGGAAAGGGACTTTAAAGGCTGCCCCATCACTGTGCTGGAAGAGGACCGTGGGGCATAATCAACCTGGAAGGTGTTGGTTTGGTCATCCAGCTCCACAGCCCGTGCAGGAGTGCATCCCCTTGCATCCCCTCCACATGGAAGTGAGGATGTGAACACAGCTCGCAAGAGCAGCCAAGTCACCCCCCGCACACCCCTTCAAAACCAGTTTCTTCAAGCAAACTCCTTTCTGGGCAAGCAGCTGGTTGAGATAACCAGAGGTTTTGGGGTGTGGGAGGCAGTTGGCCTTCATCCCCCTCACCACGTGCTCAGAATGGACTGTTACCTTCCATCCACCGCGTGTTTTTAAGGATAATCTCATCTTTGCTCACCTAGGAGAAAGTAATTGGCCAAACTCAGTTCAAAGAGAGATCAATTAGAAAAGGTGCTGACAGACAGTTAGGTCACCAGCAACTCCTATAAATCGCGGGTAGAATTTCCTCCCCTGCCATCCACCAGTTTGAGGTAGGAAATGGCTCATTTGCAAGCTAAAGGTTTAAATAGGAGGGGAAAAAAAAGGTCAGCAGAGATCAGATGTGAATTGCTGAAGAAGTTTACTGCGGCAACGCATTCATTGAGAGCCGCCCCATAGATCTGCTCCCCCTCTGCCCAGAATGCTAACAGCGCCCTGTGAACTCTTGCCATCAACAGAGAAGTCACTGATAACACGCGGGATGCTTTAAAGCCGTTTGGCACCTGCTTTCCTTCTTATGATAATCCAAGGGCTTTGCTAAGACCCAGAGACTCCCTTACCCACCTCATTAATTGTGGATCTTTCGCTCCAGGTCAGGTTTCCAGAATGTGACACCCTTCGGGTCGCTGTCTGCTCTCCCATCCCTCGCCATACGAGCTTCGCAGAGGGTGTTCATTGCTCCTCTTCATCAGGGACAGAGTCGCCACGTAAACTGTGCCAGAAATACCGAAATGATGAAAATGCACGGTGTTTCCTCCTCACCTCGCTGTATTTTGGGTGCTTTTCATGGGAAGCATCATCACTTCGTCTGCATCTCTGTGGGGCTCCACGAAGGCTCCCTCCTGCTGCCCCCTGCTCCGGGTGTCTCCAGGGGGTTCCCACTGGTCGGGATTGGCACGGGCACTCTCCGTGCTGCGACCGCCCCTCGCCAACAGGTGCACGTGCCTCTTCCAGCCTGATCTGCGATGCAGCCGGGGCTGGGAAGGGTTCACGGGGTGCTGCTTCTAGGCCAAGGTCACTGGGATCCAGGCAGCCAGCACTGTCACCAAGGACACCGTGGGTTGGGGTGTCACTGGGTGTCGGACACAGCTAATGGCTCTGGAGTAGCCTACGGCAGGATGAATGCTGCAAAGGTCCAGCGACAGCCACCAAGGTGGAGAGGAACGAAAATGGGAGCTGGGCCTGGCTGGGAGAAGAGGAGCAATTGTTCCAGTCACTCCCATTTGTTCCAGTATCGCTCAGGCCCACTTCGATGAGCGACTGTCATTTCATCAACAGCTCCAGCTGCCTGGTAAAGTGTTATGGGTAAAGTAAACACGCCACGGCTCTGAGGCTGGAAACAGAAGGGCTGTAATTATTTTGGCGTTTGACTACTGCCCCCATCTCCAGGCACAGGGAGCGAAATGACGCAGACCCCGACGCATCCAGCTTCCGCCGCCGCCGTGCAATGCCCCTCGTGCAGATATTCGAGTGTGCTTCTAGGACGCTTAAGACTCGGGTGCGACGCGTGTAAAGCAGCGACCACAGGCGATGGCAGACAAAAGCCGCGTTACCTTGGGCAAGCCACGATCCTGTTAAAAGATGGGCTCCTACGCGCGTCGGAAAAAAAAAACTTCGCGGGGGGGGGAAATGCAGCTCTTCTGACCAGCAGATCATGTTTGGTATCGTCCAAGCTGGCTCGATAGAGATGTCAAACGGAGAGGAGAGCAGGTCTGCCTCCCAGCCTAATTGGCTTACGCTTCTGTATATCCCGTTTTAAAAGTAAGGCCTTCGAAACGTGATTTGGACAAGCCAGTTGCGTGGGGCTTTCTCCCGGGCGGTCCGGGGAAATGCAGCTCTTCTGACCAGCAGATCATGTTTGGTATCGTCCAAGCTGGCTCGATAGAGATGTCAAACGGAGAGGAGAGCAGGTCTGCCTCCCAGCCTAATTGGCTTACGCTTCTGTATATCCCGTTTTAAAAGTAAGGCCTTCGAAACGTGATTTGGACAAGCCAGTTGCGTGGGGCTTTCTCCCGGGCGGTCCCGCAGCCTTCCCAGCGACAAAAACGGCACAGCTCTGAGCACGGGCTGCATATACGGTTGGATTTATGGAGTATTCATTATTTTAATAGCACTTATTGACTTAGGGTCAAATATCTTTTTCCAACATTTTTTTATTTAAGGAAAGAGCCCGTATGTCACAATCTCATGCCTCATCTAATTGGATAAGTGTTTCCTTTGTCCTTGAAACCGAAAAGTAGACCGCGTATCCAGGAGCTACAGAATGAAAAAGCATCTGCCTTTGGTATTTGGCATGCCTCAATTAAAAAACCCGCTGCCTGGGCTGTCTTTTTTTTTTTTAATTCTGACCACAGCACTCCTGCTCATATTCAAGCCGACAGTTCTGAAGGTCAAGCGAAGGGTATGTTAAAAACCAAATCCTTTGGAACAACATATAGAACATTAATGTTTTACATACAACAGAAACGAGGCCCGGGTCCAGCCAAGCCAAGTTTAGAGTCACGCTGGAGGCACGGGAACGGCCCGCGTGCTCGCTCCCCTCCGAGCGTTTCTGCAAGCTCCCGCCGGAGCGGAGCTCAGGTCCATGCTCAGGACGTGACTCCCCTCCCTCCCAGTCCCACAGATCCGGCGCTCAATATGCACAAAACACTTCCATCTTTAAGAAATAATTGAAAAGGTGCACCCTGAAGTTCACTGGATCGATCCCTCTGAATTATTTTATTTAGAAGACACTTCATTGTGTCAAGGATTTAATGGAGAGGTTACGATGCCCAGCCTTCAGAATGTCAATGCATTAAACCGGAGTGATGCAGGGAATGTTAAAATCCCCGGTAACGTATGCCCAAGCAGAACTGCCAGATTTATGAAACACGAAGATTATTACACGGAGTTTGGACAAGACTCAGGTTGCTGAGGAAAAGCAGAAGAGGGGCCAGGATTCTTCTCCGAGTGTGTCTTACAAGCAGTGCGATGAAATTCAGCAGCCTCACTACTCGCCTTTCCCTTCCATCCCTGCAAGCCTTCCCTTCCCAAGCCGTGCCTTTGGAAATGCGTGTGTTTTCACGGGAGCAGCATTTCCCGGCACACTTGATTAAACACCTCCCCTTGTTATTTACTGCCCATGAAACAACACATCATCTTCTGCATGTCCCTTCGGTGGACAAAAGATCTTTGCTACCAAATGCCGACCTCAGCATGTCTCGGGCCAGCGCAGTTCACCGCGAGCGTCTCCACGCGGGGCTGCGGCCGCGAAAGCTCCGGCACCGCAGGTCTGGGCTCTCTGCTCCTTAAGCGGTGTTTTTGGTGTCTGAGAACTACCCTGCGTTACTACATTGCACATTCCTTGGCGCAGGCGATAAGGTTATAACGCAGAAGATGTCCAAAGGTTTTTCCCTCTCTCTCTCCTTGGGGAATCTCTCTTCGGGTGCTGCAGGAAGAACTGCGATCCACCGAGTACTGCTGGGCTGTAGAGTTTCAAGTGAAACGGAAGGGCGGGGGAAGGAATGACAAGTCCTTTTTACTGAAATTCTCTCCCCAAATGGATTTGGCAGAGCCCGGCTCTGCTGATCTTAAGGCAAGGTTTATCGTTCGCGCAGGCTGCTGCCCGAAGGGGGGAAAAGATCTTTGAAGTCGCTGAATGATGGAAGGGTCTCCCCCCCTCCCCTCCCTCACACACGATTTTTAAGGGTGGAGACCGGGAGATGCTCAGCTGCCCTGAGTGAGGAAATTGCAGGGCAAATGAAACAATTCCGTGGCGCAGCGCTGAGCGCCTATTTAGGCGTTTCGCGTCAGCCGTGCGTGTAGCACCAACGCCACGGGCGTTTGCACTTCTCCCCGGCCCCGGTACTTCTGCGCGGCGTTATTCTGCTGCACGTTGAGAGCTCCCCCGGCCCGGCATCCACACCCCGAGGAGATTTCTTTATCATTTAACGTTATTACAGAAGGCACTGCCTGGACACTGTTGGAGTGACAAGGACTATTTCCTTAATTACTGTACATTGATAATAGCATTTACTCTGGCAGCTCCAGCGCTATTCAATCAAGCAAGATTCAATACAAAAAAGCTGATTTGCCAAAAAAGAGATTAGCATAAGTGCCTACAGTCACATTCTATTTTTGAAGGTAAAGCTACTGTGTCTGTGAGCTTTCTTGTGGGAACTTTACAAAGAGAGATTAATCTAGTTTATCTCCTTCAAAAGATATTTTGGGGAAAGCGCAGAGAGTCACTGTTTAGGTTTTTTGGTAAGAATTGTCTATAAACACGTACCATAAAGAACTGCAGGGAAAGTGCTAATCATCAGCAGAGTATTTTTCCTCGTACGTGGATGTAGACATTTGTTGTGAAAAACCCTATGTTCCCCAGTTTGCTCTTGCTGTTCTCTGTCATTTAATCAAGCGGTGACTGTAGCTGTTGCACTTTAAAATTAAATGCTATTATTTATGGTAGAACTTGTTCTAGTTAAAAATGCAGACCTCAGCAGTGTGTACGTTTGTAGCAGAAGGTTAAGCAGGACATTTTAAATGGTAAAGGACATTTGTTGTGAAAAACCCTATGTTCCCCAGTTTGCTCTTGCTGTTCTCTGTCATTTAATCAAGCGGTGACTGTAGCTGTTGCACTTTAAAATTAAATGCTATTATTTATGGTAGAACTTGTTCTAGTTAAAAATGCAGACCTCAGCAGTGTGTACGTTTGTAGCAGAAGGTTAAGCAGGACATTTTAAATGGTAAAGCAAAGGGCTTAATCAAGGCTGAAGAGCAAAATACAGTGGGATAACAGATATAGTAAATAGGCATTAATCACCATATAGGCTTAATCCAGGTATTAGGCAGTCTTGGGGCTAATACACAGGCTCACTTACATAAGGACTCATTCTACCAACCCTTAAGTAAGCGAATAACCTTATTCTTGGGAGAAATTTCACCTATGTTAAAGGCCCTTGCAATATCCGGCCTACATTATCTCTTTGTAAAACGACCATCACACAATTATTTTGCCTGAAGGGGATTTGAGAGTTAGGAGGCACATGGGGGTGTGGTTCAAGAAAGTAAAAAGATGAATCGCCAGTGCATAAGGAGCCACTTTTCCTTGTTGTTTTTTTTTTTTCCCCCTTGACACTGTCTATTAAAGTGACATCAAAATCCGAGCTAAGTACTTCTTGCCAAAGATGGACCAGATAAAATCATGAAGCCAGTATCATCCCATGGGAGACAGCTCACTGACTTAGTGACAAATTTAGTGACGACAAATCCAGGCTTAGAACATAGTCCTTCCCTAGTCATAATCCAGCGCTTGCACACTGGATTTGCGTTTAACTACTGACAAACTAAAATTCCAGTTCCAAGAAGACCACAGCACATCCTTTGGTACAAAATTCACTATACAGAAGTTCTTTCATTAGACGCTTAGAAAGATTAAAGTGCTTCCACATTTAACTTCACATCAAACATTCCAAATCTCCATACAAACGGGCACGTTGTATGTACGGACACGCCGGCACACAAACCCCAGCCTCTGGCCCGGGGCTGGTTTTGGCATCCTAGTCAAGCTTGCCTTCCCTCAGCTCTGAAACGGGACAGGCAGGCTCACGGTACGCACGGCACAACCTAACACGAGGAAAGGGAAGGAGGTGGAACGGGGTAGATGGCCACGCTTTATCTATTCAAGGAATAGCAAGACGAAAAAAAAATAGAAATCCACAAACCTTTAATTGTGAATGTAGGAGAGGGACAGTGATGTAACTGTTCCCAGGGAACACTATTCTTATTTTGTAGAGGGAGGTGAGCCAAGATACTTAAGCTCTAGAGAACCTTTAACACAGGAAGCTATTTATCATAACAAGCTTGGTTGATACTGCTCCCATACTGAACCAATTAGATTAGCCTATTTCGTCATACTTCATAACTTGGGATGATAGGTTTCCAAGCATGGTACAGTGCAGTAATTGAATTTTGATCAAACACACATGGCCCATAACCCAGTATGTGAAACTTTCAGAACAGTTCACAGCTTTTAAATATCCAGTCAACATGTTGCCAAAAGTACAGGATGTACTTGATGCAAGTGGGAGAGGAGGGGGGAGCACGAGTCCACGCCGTAACTTGGTACAGCTGTAAAACAAACATTTTTTTGTTCCGATTCTGTTCCTACTTTAGCAAAGGAGCTGGGAGGAAGACAGCGAATGTCAAGTAAGTCGTTTTTCTCCCCAACCCCCACACCTCCCAGGCACACATTTCCCTTTTAACATTCTTAGATTACCACAACCTTTTAAATTCACTGTACTGTACTTGCAGACTGTATTAGACACACCAGCAATTATGTTTGTTAGCATGACACATCCATTGCCTACACTTAGTTAACAAAATAACTTGAAAGTCGCATGCATCGTCCTCTTAATAGGGTTATAATCAACGGGACCGTGGAATGAAAGCCCTAAAAATTACCCCCCACCTCTGCATTCTCCAGGCTTCTGCCTCTGCCAACACAATCCATATGGTGGGCGGCCTCGTCAGGCTCCAGGTGAACACACACTCACTTCTTCGCAGGCAGCGATCTCCTCTTACGTGTTCTTGCCATGTTTTCACCATGGTAAATCCAAGGAACTTTGAAGAAGACCCTGCATAAAGGAAACAGAATACATTAATAAATTCCTTCCTACGGCTCTGCTGACTAGGGGGCAAAGCACCCACCGCAGAACAGGTTCATGACATGGAAAATGCTGTGCCAGATTGCTTTTGGAGCAAGTAATGGCTATCCATATCAAAGCGGCTCTCTGGCCTACAGCTAAGAGTCTGGCATGCTTAAGCAAAGGAGCAGGATATCACCAACCTCTGCATGTGGTGCTGCCAACTTCTTTCCCAGCTTGAATGCTCCCACCTGAAAGGCAGCTGGAGGCAGCTCCAGGCATCTTGGCGACCCAAAAGGGAAGCACCAGGGCAGCCAACACCTTGGCTTTCATCGAGGTGGTGCAGACGACATGAAAGATGGGAACGCCTGCTACAGCCCAATTCGTGCTCTGCGGGCCGTGTACCTCCTCACCCTCTCCCCCACCTCTGCTGCAGTACAGCCGGGCAAGAGCAGCAGCAACAGGTTCCAAGGGGAGAAACGGTGCCTTTCAGATGTAGCAAAATGTGCGTCTCTTTTAGCCTCGCTGTTGGCTGGGGACAGGTCTATTGCCCCATTACCACGAGAGACAGGGCAGAGGCAGCATCAGATCCAGGACCCTCCCGCCCCGCTCCCCACTGTCACGATGCTGCAGAGAAAACTAGAAAAAAGAAAAAAGGAATTCGGTGTTCTACTTATCAGACTTGGACCAAGCCTCAGCTCAAACCAAGGTTAAATAGGCCTGTTCTAAGCCTCTTAAAGATAGGATTCATATAGTAATTACAGTAATGGAAACTGATCTTTACAGTTTTTATACTGCCTAAAATTCTGCTGTGTCATACGCATCTGCAGAGCCTGAGAACGGTGCTTCTCGGGGAGAGCACTGCAGTCCTGAAAGCAGCCACTCAGATGTATAATGGAGAATTATCGGAGCATGAGGGCGTTCGAGATTATAATGAAGCACAAAGAGCAAGAATCCAAAATCCTGAGTTCTTATTAGAGACAAGCAGTATTTTTTAAACACTTTCGTTTGTTGGGAGTTTATGGACCTGGATCTCATCGCACTCGGTGCAAACAGCAGTGAGGCTGCCCTTTTTGTTCTTCTATTTCCACTCTTTTCCTTTGCTGCAGTCTTAGGTCTGGAGAGCGAGCGTAGTGCAAAATGCATCTTGGCCAGGCAGAATCCTCACATCCACTTTCCAGTCTTCTCTGTTGTGCAAGGAAAAATACCAGAGTGCTAAGTCTTTGCTGTAGGATAAAGAACAACTTGAGAAGATTTGGAGATCTGATAGGGGGTTTGGCTCCACCTTCAGGAAGAAGGCAAAGAGACAACACGGTTTTAAGTTTCAGACATAACTTTCTGCAGCCTGCAGCCCCCTCTTAATTGACATCTACTGCTCCCCAGTGTGTCTTTCCCAAAAAAATGCCGTGACATTTCTACGTACATGGTTCAGCTCTGAAGAGTCCAACTCCTCCGAGAAGTTCTTGAGAACTTGCGGCAGGATGTCCAGAGGCAGCCGATACCTGAACAAACAGAGCTGACAGTATGAACAAAAGTGAACAAGAAGCAGCTTTGAGGTGAAGAAAAGAAGTTGCGGCACACAGGATGCCACGGAGCTGTATCAAATATTATCAGCCATTTACAGCATCAGCACTAAGGATTCCATACAGAATGCAATGTTCGTTTAATTCACAGAGATTAGAAAGGTTCTCTGGGTAACACAGATGGATCGAGAGGAAGAAAGTGGGATGAGTCTCCATCAAATTTCAGTCTAGCAAAACACTTAAGCATATGCCTAAAGTTAAGCTATTTTTTCCCCCTGAGATCCAGGCAGAGGATGCAAACACAACAATCTCTTGTATTTCACCTCTTGGCAGACACTGTCGCAGGTTGAACCCAGACCATAGTAGCTGGTTAAAAAGCATGATTTAAAAGAAAACAAATGATGCGTTTCTTAAAGAAGCGCTATAGTGACCATTTATAACAATGAACATGGCAAAGCCGGTAGGGATGGGACGACACTGCGTTTGGCAGAGCGCGTGATGGATTAGTGAAGTAGCAGGCAACGCACAGTGATGGTCCTACGAGGCAAGGGAAACGTCGGGATGGCTTGTGAAATCTTGCCTTTGGCATCTCCCCAGCTGGGTGCTGAAGCACCCAACCTTACTGTATTCAATGTTATTTTCTGGAGGAAACAGGGTTGAAAACTGCAGAGCAAGCACCAGGAATGACTCGGGGTGCAGAAATGGACTAAACACCTAATGAATCTGAAAATAAAATAAAAAAAACCACACACACTGAGAAGAGATGCGAGGAGACTGAATAGACAGAGCTGCGTAAGCAAATATAGCTGAATATACTCTTGAGGAACAAAGGAAACAATTCTTGATGGGGTGACAACAGATGTTCTCCAAAAAAATTCTAACGGAGCATTTCAAACACAAAGCCCTTCCTGTGGAGCTGCGACGTTTTACTGGCAGACGTACAGCAATGCATCTTTGGAAACATAATAAAACCTAACAGTTAAGGTGTTATCAGGTTCCGAAAGCAGAAGTGATATCTTCATGTAATAAGTGCTGGGTGGTGGAGAGGGAAACAGGATAACAAAATACTGTCACAGGAAGTTGCCACAGCGTTGTCGTGATTTAAATCGCAGGAGGAATAACTAGTCAGAGAGTTTATTCGAAAATATCTCCAAATCCTGTTCTAAAATATCTCTAAATCCCCTCTTTTGGAAAACAAGCTCCAAAAACAAGTGCTAGTTGGCCGACCTGAACAAACACAAGGCAGAGTAAGCACACCTAAGTACCGCCACTTTTGCGCTGCGTGAGCGAATGCAGAGTGCCCAAAGCTGAACGTTTCTACCAGCTACTGCTCGTTCAGATCATGGTTAAGCCCATCGCAGAAAATCCTACATTGAACATTAAAAAAAGTAAAAGGGGAAAAAAATGACAGGTTTATGGAGTCATTTTTGCAATGACTGAACAGCACCGGTACTTAGGGAAGATTTGGATTTAACTCCTGGCAGGGATCTGCAGCATCTTCAGTGAATAGCTTTCTACAGGTTTTTAAAGGCTAGGCCCTTCAAATTCTTTTTTTAAACTCTGGCCTTTATTTCTTATGTTCTTAATTTTTACACATACAGAACAATACTTCTCTGTTGAGTGTTTTAAGGATTCCTGAATATCTGCAAGGCCAGCAGGTATCATCTTATCTGGAATGAGGCAGGAGGATGACACAGTACGTTGTCTAATTTTTTTTATTGCTTTGCAACTGGTTTTGGGGAAACAATCCAGAGAAGATTATTCCAGTGCAGTCAGAGCAATCAGAACAACAGAAACACTTCGACGGACAACTTGATTGACAGGAGAAAGCTAAAGTAGGCGTCAACACAGAAAATCATCATGGGACAGACATTTTGATAAATATTACTGTAGCCAATTTATTATTAACACAGTGGGACAGCTTTACATCTTGCATCACACTTCTCGCAGCCGTTATGGTAAACACGCCATATCTGACAATTAAAGACGAAAACAAAGACCTCGCGAAGACTCTACTGGCCCTGCAGCACTATCTGCTTACGCAGTTAACCCCCTCCACACTTCAGCCAGCAACTCACACGCATATAGGGACAGAGATACGGGTGTTCGGATAGACAACAGAATTCCAGCAGCATCCAAGTTCCAAAGGTTACACCATCTGCAGCACTGATTTCTAGAAGGCTTTACAGACTAAGGAGAGGGTTGCGGAAGAGGCGGGAAGTCATCGGTACAAGATCAAGTGGAATACCATCTATGAGGAAGAGAAATAACACATTGTCCTGCCCTGTCGCCCGCAGCTTCTTTCTGCCCGCTGTGACCAGGCAGCGACAAGGGCATGCGCTGGCATGACAAACCAGAGAGCATCAGAGGTCCATAGCAGTTTTCCCAGATTTCCTGGATTGGGTGACACGCATCTTCTGTTCCTACAGAAACGCACTAACTTGGAATAACACATCTTTCTCTCTGCCGGCTACTTGGTTTCTGGGATTCACAAACTATCTGACGCACCTCGTAACTAACCACGTTTTCATCCGATTCACACACACCAGCTCCCCTGCTCTCTCAGGGATAACGAAGCGCAAGATGGACTGCTGGCATCAGTCAGCCAAGCCCTCTGCTACTTGTACACGCGGAGATAACATTTCAGAATGGAATCTTGCGCGATGAGTTGCCCAAGGCTATTTTTTATTATAATGCTCACGGTATCTTCCTATTTTCACAGCTATATTATCAGCTTCAGGGTTAAGAAAGCAGACAAGTCACAGGATGATCTTAGCCATGAGATTTTATTCGATTCAAACATTAATTTTCTGTCCACCTCCTGACCGTTTTTGAAAGTATTTCAGGAAACAAAACTGACATGCAGAAAGAGCATTCAGTGAGGGAGAGACAAAAGGGAGGTGCAACACACATCAGGAAAGTAAACGAAGCCAACAGAGTGTTCTTGCCTCCTTGAACCCACAAGTCAAATGCCTGTTAGCAAGTACTCCCAAACTACGTCCTTCTTGCGTGAAGGAACGAATTAACGTTAGGCAGAGAGCATTCCTTGTTGTTTATTCTCATTAAGTGATACGCCAGGTTACGTTGATCAGGGAAAACAGTAGGATGCCTTTGCAAAGCTTTCTGTGCACCAGTCAGTGCAGGTTTAAAGGAGACTAAGACCCACAAATAGCACTTTTAAAAATCGATTTAGGAATCTCATTTTTTGTAATTCCCTTAAAAATAGTTTGTGGACACACTAATAACATTTTGAAAGTTTCATCTGAAAACCAAAATAGCCTAATTTTTTGAAAAACAGTCCTTGCTAAAGTTTCTACCATGTGGATTTCTCACTCGGTTGCTGCCACGTCTCAGTGGGTGGAGGGAACGTCTAATATTGCTCAAATAACACGAAGATTCTGTTGACAGATTTTCTGTCTCTGCGTGTATCTACTCTTCTTTAAAGGAACACCTAGGCAAATCTTGGCTGTCCTAAAGACTTTGGTCAAACAACTTTTAAGGACACAGTTTATTTCACTGAAACACAACTGATCTAAACCAAGAACCTTTAAAGGGTTTTAGTAGTACAAAGAATTCACTTTTTTGACATTCTGTAGCTGTAAAACACATGCACCACTTTTCAGAAAAAGAAGGTATGTATTTCACTATGGATGGTTGCAAGGGAGGAAAATTAAATCAAAATAAGCAGAACAATTATTTCCTATTCTAACCTCAGGGCACCCCAACATCCACCCTCCTTTTTTGTGATGTCTCATCTACATTTCTATATTTTTGAGGGTCCATATTTCTACTGTTGATCAGCACTGACCAAATTTTGTAACTTGACCAAAATGTCTCTTTAAGCTTTACATAAATAATTATTTTAATCATGAGAATTTCCCAGGATACACCAGCACAACATTTAGGGCCATCTGGATTTTAACTAACAGGACAGAAAGGCAGGCAGTTTCCGTGGTTTGGGATATTTAAGTTAATTTACAAACTTACACACACAGTTATGAAAACAGACCCCAAGTGTAATCCTGGCACATCCAGGCTAAAATTCTCCTTGATTTCAATGGACTAAAGATCAGCATAGTTGTTCTGAACAACTGTCTCCACCGCTCTAACACTCTAAATTATACTTACAGACACAGAACACCAGTGCAAATGGCAAAAGTCTGCACATTTCACAAACGGTACAACTTAGCAACCAACCCCGTGCTCCCAGAAACAGAGCAGTCACAAAGAAACTTGGTGCCTTTGAGGTAAACTCATTCGCTTGAGGAACTCCGTACTCTCCCGTCTGCGTTCAACACACAGGTAAGAGTTCTGATGAAGGGTAATTAACGTCATCCGCAATTCCAGTGGACGACTGGATCCAGCCGTAAAAACGAACCGCACCTTTGCGCTAGTGACACTTACTGCAGGGTTAGGGATAGGTCTGCATTTTCCTGAACGTTGCGTTGGTGATGGTGAGCCGCGTCAGCCTTGCTCCGTAGTAGTCTATAATGTAACTGGAGCCATCGGAAGGGCCAACGATCTACGAGAGAAAAAGAACTGAGACTTTCCAATATGAAGTGAAATATACACTTTGTGCTAATGTCTCAATTACTGCTAATTTTCCCATCATAAAATTAGTCACGCTTAATTAGTCAAACAGAAACTAGATTTATTTTGAAGTTGTGCTGTACTTTAACTATTTCAGCGAGCACTGTCTCAGGAGGATTATTTCCCTAGGGCTTCTAATCAACCAAATTAACACAGCCAGGCGCTGGTACTAGGTTAAGCCGATGAGGATTTGAGTCACAAAATCAGGCTAATAAATGAGTGGGCTCCAAACCACTTTTCTTGAACAAATGAGGAGGCAGGAGAGAATTAGGTGGATGACAAGTATCTTTGAAATACTGCACAGGTACGGACCGGAGAAAGGAGAGAAGATCACAGCTTTTTTGTTCCGGAAATGCTAAATTGATGTGGGGTCACCTGGGAGATGAACAGAGAGAGATGAAAGATACTCTCAACTGTATCAGTAAGTGATCTGAGGCAAGATCCCTGCGGTAGCATAGAAAGGAATTTGAGAATGCCTGAACTTTAAAAGACGTATACTTTTAAAATATTTATCTGTAAACCCATATAAGCAATTTCTATATCCACAATGCATTTTAAGTTCACCATAGGCGATTTGTAATTCATGCTAAATGGATGCACTGCAGAATAAGACAATTTGGCAATTCAAGATGTCATAAGATGTCACCCCAGCTGGGGATTTAACCATCACGCATCCTACAGTCACAGCTCTCGGGTGATATGGGACTTGTATTTGGAGGAGGGGCAGAACAATAACATGACAATGTCCCTTCTCCTGCACAGTGCCCGGACACCCCAGATGACGGGCTCCATCCGTGTAAAGCACGCACAAGTGCAGAGCTTGAGGATTCTGGGAACCGCCGGCTCTCTCAGGCGAAGTCCAACAGTCGGTGGCACATGAAGAGCTGACAGGTTCTGACCAAGCGACTGCATGGTGTTATGGCTTCCAAGCTATTCAGTACGAGTGCTTACAGATAGCTAACCTGGCTGTTAATGCAAACAACAAAACACACTGATATTTTGTATCCATACTCCACAACACCAGGAAGAGCTCAAATAAATGTCTTTGGGTTTCAACACACGAAGATTCTTAAGGCACTAACACAGTGCTAACACAGCCTTCGCAATCACAGCAAAGCTTTGACAAACACAGGCCTGTATGTTTTTTTGACAGCCCTGACCTACCTGCATTGAAATAAGGATGAAATCAATCAGGCTACCAATTCCACAAAATCCTACAGTGCAGAACTTTAATAAACCTAGAAAAGGAAAACAAAATTTAACTGTGGCTTTAAGCCAGTCGCATACGAAGGTCATAGGTGTCCAGGGGCAATCACATCCCAACTCTCCTCCCATCCCGCATAACAAACAAACGCCCCACATCTAGAAACAGACCTAAAGTTAAAGAACTTCAATTATCAGGGAAAAAAACAAATTGCGCATTTATATTTCTACATCCTGAATATGCTTCAAAGATTTTAAACATTAACACATTTCTTTTAAACAGATAAATATGCTTAAACAAGGAAAGACAAAAGCTGATACCCAAGTTACTGTAAGTTTTCCTTTCTTTGACTGAGGCACAGACAAAAAAATCCCAATTTGAGCTGCAAAATTTACTTCTGAATAGAAGGAGACTTTCTACTGTCTCATGAGTTGCAGCACATACTGATTTGATTTTCAGAACACGCTACTTTGGAGAACAAGCCTTTGTGTCATTTTTCAATTCTGCTGAAGTAGGAATTTACTTTGAATATATATATATATTTACACACATATAAATGCTTCTTTTTAACCAATATTCAAAAATGATATTTTTTGTAGGAGCAAATAAAAGATTAATAGAAAATATATGGGAATGGCAGCTAACAGATAAATGTTTCATTGGAAGTTGCCATGCAAGGCTGACTTCATCTGGAAAATGCCTTCAGAAGGAGGAGGCTGTCTTAAATGATTATTCTCTTTTTTTTTTAATATCAGTAGTGTTTTGTACAATGAATATAACACAAGTACTAGAGATATTGTAAGTAACACTTCAGCTGAGCTAGGCAAACATCTAGGTTATTCTGAGAACAAGATAGTCCTCGTGAAGACGCCCCGAGCCCATGAGCAGGGGAGTAACTGCGTGCAG
The DNA here is from genome assembly GCF_000690775.1 of Eurypyga helias. NCBI lineage: Eukaryota > Metazoa > Chordata > Aves > Eurypygiformes > Eurypygidae > Eurypyga > Eurypyga helias. The sequence goes on from NW_010241083.1 coordinate 18,105, forward strand.
GCTGCAGGAAGAGCATCTCACTGTCTGGATATAGCTCCCATGGCTGATGAGATGAAACTAGCCTGATTTATAAGCTCCAGGGAGACAGTTTATGATGTCTCCATGGAACGACTCAGCAGTCAGTGAGAACAGGGAAAATGCACCTGATGACCACGGAGTAGTAGCAGGACGGACTTTCAGCTGATGAGAAGGAAAGGCTATGTGCATATTAGAACGGAAGTGGGGCTTTTGCACATTTAAGTGGCACAAGTATAGCACTGTTCAAAAGAACTTGTTCGCAGCAGCCAGACGTAGTTCGCCCGGGTATCAGTACCGGCAGCAGCGTAACTAAACACAAGGGCAACAGCCAGCTAAAGGAACACCAGCCCTAGGAGACAACAGGTCAGACGATTAAATAACCTCAAACTCTGGGGAAGAGTTTACTTTGTGATGACCTGCATCAAGTGCAGTCACCACCTAAGACCTCTGTGACGCTCCTTACACCATCTGCTCTCAAGCTCTGGTCCTGACCCTCGCTGCCAGTCAGCGTTTTAGGAGCCCAGCAGTTCTCTTGGCATTGCTGGTTCCGGAGGCAGATCACACTGAGAGAATAAACTGCTCTCAAGCGCAGAGGGAAAAAACAGTGCTCTTCCGCAGGAATAACCTATGGTTTAGTTCACAGTGGGTGGGAGAAGAAGAGGTCGCCTTCCCGGCTTCTTCATATTCAACAGCTTGTTTGTATTTGTGCTCCCTTTGAGCAAAGAGAAGGGGAAGAAAATAAACCAGAGAGCGTTTACAGTCTTCATTATGCCTGCACAAAATATTTCAGTGCTATTACCATTTTTTACCATTTTTTGCCAAGACACTGCCAAGAAATCTAATGTATTGATTTTTATTCTTTCTTCTTTTCTACTCTTATCTATTTGCTTTTGTCTTTTTTACCTTTCAAAAGCTTGAAACTCGACTTTGGAAAAGCTTAATTTTCAGCCTTTTAACTTTGGTTACTGGCTACAGTATATTCCAGCAGGGTTAACAAGCATGAGCCCTAAAGAACTTCTGTAGAAGAACAGAGAAGTTATAAATCTGTATTACTGTTATATATTACAAAATAATTGCTGTAAATTATTCCAAATCCAATGCTGTAACAAAAAGGTGCACGTTACTGACCACTTCCAGAAATGTATGCTTTCGTGAAACTGATGGACAAAGTAAGTGTTCATTATAGAATCTCAGGGGAAAAAAAGAGGCAAATGTTAACACCAGATTATCAAGGACAGATAATGTTATCAAAACCCCAAAAGTTTGCATTTAATGGGCAGAAAATCAAAATTTCTAGACAAAGTGACAGCAACACGCATAGTATTTTCAAATTCATTTCTCCATAAATCTAGACTTTAATTTACTTCATTGTCCAGCTCGGAAACAAAGCCAGTGAAAGTAACTCTAACACACTGAGGTATTTCCATTATTTAAAAGCCAGTGGCAACATCACCCTGGGAACCAGGTCCTAAAAACACTCACCAGAGGTAGGTCTGTCTTATTACAGCTCCCAGCTTCTGCAGAACTGTTATTAATACTATCAGCTACCTTGAAAATATGTATTTGCCGGAATACATTCCATATCCCCAAATGCTAGGTTTACTGTAACTTTATCCACTGTTTTCTTGGTAAAATCAAGCATCATGTAAGTAGCTGGCACGTAAGCCAAACCCGTTTCTGTTTCAGTGCCTCACAGAGTGCTGTAGTAAACGTCAATGCAAAGCAAACGTAACGCACAACTATGAATAGCAATAATGTTTGCTCACTGGGTTTTTATCTGTTGGACAACCATATATCCATTTGTCAGCACTCACTCCAACAGAACAGCAGGCTGAGGATAACGCAGGATTTTATCTTACTTGACAATGAAGTAAGGATTCCAGTTGTGAGTAATAAAGCGATGACTGTCAGCCTTCATTACCCCAAATACAAGTAGACACGTACAACTCAGTCATAACAGTAAGCTTCACCTCAAAGGAAAAATAAGAAATAAACTTACCCAATGCAGGATAGCCTAGATAAAATCTATCTGCTCCCAGCCATCCAAGAAATAAGGACAGAGCCACCGCCACTTTGTAGGAGTATCCATTTCTGCCAAAAGGAAGGAGTAATGTAGACAATGACTGCAGAATATATTCACTCATACTATTGAGAATTCAAGTAGTGACTCATTTGCCTGCTGCTGCAGTTTAAAAAAAAAAAAACCACACAACAGACTTGTTATTTATCTTCAATTAACGGACACAGAATTGATAATGTTAAGCTTTCAAACTGGGTAGGCATCCTCCATAAAGCAACCTCAGCTGCTGCAACTCAAGTATACTCTTGCAGAATACAGATTATTCTGAAACAAAATCATGATTGCTTGTCAAGAGACACAATTCCATTGCTGGTACATTCCCAGATTTCCAGAGTACTTCCTAACAGTTCAGCCCTACTGAGCCAACCCTAGAAGGCTAAGAGGTGTACGCATACTGTCTGCAGGCATTAGTCTCACAGGCAGCCAGACTGAGAGGAGCAGGACAGAGAGGTGACATGTCAGCAGAGACAGTCACTGCAATGAGATCTGATGGAGAAATGAGCCATAACCACTGGCTGAAGCTGCAGGAAGGATTCAACAGAAAGGGTAAGTCATGTATCCATTTCCTACATCTAAAGGCACAAACTCTCAAATGACAAGAACTGTTGACGGGACAAAGATGTACAGCGGTACAGGGGTACCCTGAAGTTCAGCATCCCATGGTTAGTGATACAAAATACACAGACACAACAGACTTTTTGAGATTTATACTAATTGGCACCATTCCTTCCAACAGCTGAACCATGTGCCACCCAACCACCTCTAACTTTTAGTCATTGCTCATGTGAACTTTACACTAATAAGCGAGCTAGGAGCATGGAGCTGTCAACACTAGAACTTGCCACACTCTCTGCTGCACTGGCGAACAGCTAGCTTCTGAAAAGCAGACCCCAATGTAATTAGAACTGAAAAAATATTCAATAATTCACTGTTTTGATACGTGCACTACTATGTGCCAGCAATTACTTAATAAGCCCAAATTAAACTCTTGGTTGACAGTTGAATAGAAGAGTTTCACAAAAAGAAAGGTCCAAGCACCTTTATTATGCAATTTCAATGCCAAATAAAGATCCACCTTTTTGCTTATTATCTAGATTTACTGACTTTAAAACTTAATGGCAACATTAAGTGATTAAATCGTGACTCTTACCTCCATATTTGTTACTTAGCACTTATTAGCAACCTAGAACATACTGGGCCTTCCTGGAACCTAATGTAACGCATATGATAATCTTCAGAACCGTCTTGTTTCCACTGTAAAGGACACTAATGGTTTTATTTAAAAGTTGAGGTAAACCAATGGAAATTGTTTATCAACCACAAAGTGTCAACAACCTTCCAAGGACACTAACGCCCAAGAAGAGCTCTTATATAAACGGTGGGAACACAGTTTAATTTGAGATGCTCCTGATCTAAACCAGTAATAAGCTGAGCACTTGCCTGTGCTTCGAGGTGCTTTTACCAGCAGAACAGCCTGCAGCCTAGTCAGCATCCAACGGCCGGGCGGGAGGAATCCAGCACCAAGTGGAAGCATGTTAATACTGGAACAAGGCTGCATCTACCCTTGTATTTCCTTTGCCCTACTCACTCTTACAGACAAACATATGCACTGGAGACTAACAAAAAAGTAGGAAAGTAACACATGCCAGGCACCTAAAGGAACTTCTACAATTGGGTAAAAGATGCAATTTCTTTTCGGTTGGTATCCTGAATTTTTCTTGCTTCTCAGCCTCATCCAATCTTTCCCCCCTCTGCATATTTCTTCCAGCTGCCATGTTAAAAACCTTTTCTTCCAGCTCTCCCACATCAGTTGATAATATGCAGGTACTGCTGTGGGTCACCGTGGCTCCTGTGCTCTGTCAGGGTCTCTCAGCACAGCTCAAAGACCCGTCCACACTGACCTACGGGATTCCACAGACTGCCGTGTGATGGACTCCTTGCCCGGAACGGCAACACTTGAGCAAAGCACATTCCAAGGCTGCAGAATCAGGGCCTGCACGTATTAAGCAAAATAGATGATAGAGTGCAAACTTGGGGAATTCTAGCCTTTGGCAAAAAATCCACCTCCAAAACATCGCATTAAAACCAGACTAAAGCAATCCTGACTCCCAGTAATTCTTTGCTGGAGCAACCCTATTAGCACTTACAAGCTTCTCCTTGAACTAATACTAGAAGCAACTTGAACACATCCACTTACACAAATATACACCATCTCCTGGTCTTGCTCTAAAACATCTGGATCACAGAATTGTGATCTGGACTGTTGTTAAAATACAGTTTTAGCTAAGGACAACTTGCTGATTTGCTCCTTCTGAAAGCTAGGGGTAGAGATTAACCTGCCATCCCCCTGCTAGGACAACCCTGCTAAGGGAAGATACCTTCTCAGACCAATTTTCTAGTTACAGGATGTGCAGTGAGTTCTGCCAGAAGACAGTTTCCATCAAAACTCAGACAAGATGCTGGAAAATCTCCAAAAAGCAGTAGAAAGGGCAGGCCTATTATAATATCAAGCTGGACAGTCCTGCTTAAAATAATATTTCTAACACTCGGGGAACATTCAAAATGCCTTATAAAAGGTTCATGTAACAATCAGTGGCCAGACCATTCTTTAAACAAGTGCACATATGAAAGATGGTAATATTAACCTTGCTGCCCTTCTAACTGGCTTTGAGGCCTACCTGTGAAACTCTTTCTACATTCACAGCTGTATTTTGCTGGAGCTTTTGGCAAGCCCACAAAGGGTCCTCTCCCCCTTCTGCCGTACCAGCAGTCACAGGACTGGAAAAGCCCCAGCAAGTTCTCTTGGTAGTGTAACCATTGATTATTTTGTCGATATAGTCAGGATCGAGTAATAGACATCATAAGAAGGATGACATTTTTCTGCCTACATAGATTTGGTTTTTTCATTAATAAACAAAGAAAAAACACATTTTAAAAATGTTTCTAGAAAATAGATTCAATAAAAATATAAAGAACTCCAAACATAAGAACTGCTGCCTATTCCAAAAAGGAAGTAATTTTATTAAACTAGTATAGCTCATCTTATTCTCAGTCCCCATCACAGATGGGACTGAAACACAATTGTTTCTGGACAAAAAATGTGACTGAAGTCTAGTTTGCTAGCATTTAAATTTGATTAGACGTAATAATATGTTTTCTTCAATTTGCTGAGCTTTGACTGTTGAGAAGACTAAATACAGAGAAAATATTTATGAAACTAAGAGGCAGAGCTGTACTTCTGAGCTAGGAAAATTACTGAGCAGTATCACATCAAGAGTTATTTGCCCACTAGTATGATAAGGAACACCCAGCAAATATTACTGGAGTTTTAATTTCCAAAGATTCCAACAGGACAAAAGAAAAAGGCTCCTGTGTGAATCCCTCAAAAAGGAGAAACAAATGTCATTGACAGGTGTTTGCTGATCATTAGCATTGGCCAGTTGGAACATTTATTGGTGCCCAGAGCTCTCCATAGCTCACAATGTGCTTTACACAAACCAGGTCCATCATTTTCACATTTCAGAAAGAGGCTGTTGAAAGACACGGAGGATTTGATTAAGTAAGCTGCAGCTACAGGCACGAACCAGGACTGCCACTGAGCAGAGCAGTCCTCCTTTCTCCACTCTCCTATCCTTGAGCCACCCTCATCCTTGCGCTGGCACAAGCACTTGGAGCGACTGTGCTGTGACTCAAACTGGGGAACTGTTCCAAGTCAGCTCAAACCCAGATCCATTCCCTGATTCAACATACAGTGGGGTGTCAGGGAGAGGGACGGAGAGGTGTCCTCACGCGGCTCCTTTCAGCAGCCATGCAGATGTTATGCATATGTGAAAAGCAGGTTTAGCATTTAGAACAAATTTTTGCCAGGGTAAAAGTACTAAGTAAAGAAAAGGTAAAATACTAAGGTAAGGCAAAGACACGAACATAACTAAACAAAGAAAAACATGCCTGTGGCTGATACTACTTACAGTGTTTGTTACAGGATTAAGCACTGGGCAACACGTACAATTCTACCGTACATCTGTCAACAACGCATCACACTATTTCAGAAAAACTTCAGTGTGAAAACAGAGACAAATTATTCAAAAAGCCAATAGTGTACTTACACATTGCGACATGCAATAGGCTTGTAAAATCCAACTTCGTGTCCTGTAAAGACTTTTTCTATGCCAAGGTGATCTTTGCACGTAATATTTGGTGCTGGCAGACACTGAACTGAGGACAAAAAAATTATTTGAAATTAAGTTGTAACTGATGGGGTAATGTAACGTTTTTCTGACAAGACACAAGTGAAATACATAAATGAAGTTATTTTGTGCAACAGTCTTGATAGACAGCACAGTACGTACAGACATATTACTCTAAAAACATGTATTATTAAGTCAGTCCTTTGACTAACTTGTCTTTCAGCATAATGCATATTAAGCAAAATATACAGGCCTAATTGCTGCCCTAATTCTGCTGTAATTTCCATTTTTGCTCCGTTATGAGTCAATGGGAAATCTGAACCTAACACACAGAAAACATTCTGATCATGAGAACAGTCAAACCTTGGAACAAGCTGCCCAGAGAGATGGTGCCATCACCATCCTTGGAGGTTTTCAAGATCTGACTGCACAAAGCCCTGGGCAACCTAGTCTGAATTCAGTGTCAACGCTGCTTTGAGCAGGACCTTGGACTATATGACCATCTGAGGTGTCAGACAACTAACAATTTGTGTTGTGATCAATCTCAAACTACAGAATATTCTTTCTGCTCACTGACTGGATGTTTATAATCAGGGACATGATGTCACAGAGGATGTAAAGGACTGAATAGCTTAAAAAAGGATCCATTTTGGATAGTACTATCCTTCAGTCTCTGAAGTATATGGAAAACCTTCACTATCCCTGAGCATCCCAGTGAAGAAGATTATCCAGCATTTATCGAAAACACGAACGACAACAAGTGCAGACGTGTTCAGCATTTATCGAAAACAAAATACGAACGACAACAAGTGCAGACGTGTATTTTAAACATGACTGCACATAAAGCAAAACTGTTGTGCTATCAACTAGCACTAAGACTATCTATTGCAATGCCTGTGAACATCAGAAAAGCTAAGCATATGCAATAAACCAAGTGATCAATTTAAGCATTGCTCTGTTGTAAGCCGAAGCACATCAGAACTTAACATCAAAATACATGTAAGTGCTTTCAAAACATAGCCTCATGGCACCAAAAACTTCTGATGATGGAAGGCATCATGTTTCCCTAAGAACAAAATTAAAAAATAGAATATTTTGAAGGCTGTTCTGTCATGTCAATTCTTCTAAGTATATGCAAAATCAGTATGACAGCAATGACTTGTTTTAATCACAGCAGTGCAGGCCAGGGCCCAGAGGATATAACATACATTGAAGAGATTTACCAGAAACCTCACTTACAAATGTACCAATCAGAGACAATGTGTTTACTCATTTTTAGTAAAGCATCCAATCCACACAAGTGGTTTAGGCTTTCCTACTAATGATATTACTAATCCCATGTTTTATAAAGCTCATTTAGCAGACACATAAATGCATAAATTGAACACTTCCTACTGAAAATGTAGCTACTGTCAATGTTATAAGTTAGAAATCCTTACCATATGCTGTGTGATTTGTGCAATTCATTGGTTCTTGGGTACTATTATCTATTTTAGGCTCATCACACATATATGTTCAGGTAATTGAGGAAAACATTTTTCATATGAAGCACTACAACAGGTTTAACAGTAATTTATTCCACCCTCTTTAAACCCTGAGGATTTACGATGCACCTTGATGGTAGTTTTCCTTCCTACCCATCCCCCAAAATAGGAACAGCACATTACCATACAGCAAATCTGCTAATCCAATTTAATACACCAATATATTGCATAAACTTCACGTTTAATTAGTGCTGCAGTCAGCACTACCTAAAGGAACTACAGTATTTATCAGCCAGGCCTCTAGCACACCTAATCTAGACTTATTTCAGCACCTGAGCGCCTCTAAATTGAGGCATTTGGCTGAGAAATTGAAGTCTACAGTAATATACAAAATTCAAAGAACACCTAAAGATGAACATCAGAAACACCTGGAATTTGCACTAGAAAAAACAGAGCAGGAACTTATTTCCAGCAGTCTGAACTCCCAATGCCAAGTAAAGCAGGAGATGAAGTTAACTTTTCCAAGATTTGCTTTCCTGACACTTCTGATCTGCAGCTACATCAGTAACTGTCAGCTACCATCAACAACCGTTTTCTGGGGCAGGCCTGACAGCCTTTGGAGATGCAGGAGCCCCGCTGCCAGAACCTGTCACACCTGCGCCCTGCTCCGCCGGACGGTGCCGGAAGACTCGGCGTTCTGCAAAGCCACCACGTCTCACGCCAGTGTCCTGCAAAAAAATAAGGTGGAGGAGTGGAGGAGAGGGCTCTCTCCTCCCATGGGGTTTTCTCTTTGAAAATGAGAGACACCCCAAACCGTACCAGCGCTGAAATGAACCTACACCGCTGCAGACAGACCCTCTCCTGCTCCTGCCAGCTGAGACCCCCTCGGGGCTCC
>NW_010241084.1:0-18183 GCF_000690775.1 Eurypyga helias
CCCTTTCCACTCTGTGAATCTGTGTGATTAAGTCCATCCTTAGATAAATGCCTACTCTCCAAGGCTGCTCATCCCTGAGGGCCAGGCTGGCTGTGAGTGTGCTGTTGTGCAGCTAATCCCGATGACTTAAATAGCCATTGAGAAAATGGGACCCCAGGGTAAAGCAGTTGCATGATTGTGGCATGGCACTACTGTCTGTTGAAGACTGCAGGGATCTGACTCTTCCCTGCTTCACCCCAGCATGAATTTTCGAAGAAGGTTTGCTTGCACCTCCCCAGGGTAAAAACTGCCTGCATCCAAGAGCAGGCTTGGAGCTGTGAGACAAGGGAGAAGTAAATCTTCCCAGACACAAGTTAGGTCTGTGGTCATACAACTAATGTTTAATTCTTGGAGAATTTGGTGTTCAAACTCTGGTAATCAGCGCTGCCGAAAGACTGGGGCAGAAACAGGCAGCAGTGCAGCAGGTAGGTGTATGTGTGTGCAGACAAGCGGGGAGCTTTACCCTGAGGGACTTGCAGGATGGACACTGGGGAGTCCTCCTCTGGTTAGCCTCCCCGAGCTGGTGCTTGCACTGGTGCAGAAACAAGTGATGGAGAGGAAAAGCCTGCTGCTTGCCCTAAGGCTGATGGTTAGGTAATTTTACCTGGGTTGTAGGAAGCTTGGATTGACACTCATCATCCTTCTCAGACCTTAAATCGACTTTGCCCTGAAGAGTGTGGGCAACACTCTGGGGTGTGCCTGAGTGTTGCCTTCTGTATCCTTCTCTCCTAAGGCTATTCCATTTTCTATATAGTATTTTCTGGGCCAGAGAGCAGGGGAGCTAAGGAAGTAATCCCAGTGATGAGAAGGTTGCTCCAGGCTCTGGTCTGTGTTTCTGTGGATATTAAGCACGCAGAATTATGGAACAGAAGTGTTCCCAGCAGCGATGCCTGGTTAAAGGAGCTTTCCCAGCTACAGCTAAGTACTTAAAGGCTAGGCATTGCAAGTGTTCAGCAGCAGCTGAAGAAAGGGTGGCTGATGTGAAATTTAGACAGACATCTATGTTGGCAGGCTGAAGCAAAATTCCTTTTGCAGGCCTGGCTGTATAACAAAACATGCAGCTGCTCACACATATGTGTATGTCCAGCTGGCTGGGTAAGTTCTTGAAAGCAAACCTACTGAAGGGCAAAACTTGGAGCCTGTGGTTGTAGCTGTAAGCAGAGTGTTCCAGTCACCGTGTCTTCACCCTGCAAGTACACATCCCACTGCAAAACAAGGGATGGGGGAAGGATGCTTGCAGACCTATGAACAATCATAGTGAAGCTGTCATGCTTGCTGGGGAGCGATGTTGTGTCCCCCAGGCATGACTGCAGAATCAGGGCTTGCAGAATGACTTCTGGCTGTGGCTGGTGCACAGTGCGATAGCCAGGTAGGTGGAGGGAAGCCGTGATTTCAGATCTGGGGACTTCTAGTGCCCACACACAGTTCACCATGCCTGTGCTTTGTATGGGAACCTCCAAGCCAAGCAGACTTCATGGTGCTGCTCTATTTTAGAAATAGCAAAGGCCAAGTCAGTCCAGATGAGATTGTTCCATGGACTTTCTGGAGGAGATGAAACATTTCTGTTTTCCAATATTGACCGATGTGAAAAGGGGTATAGGCACAGAGTAAGTTCACATGATTGCAGTGTCATAACTTTGCTTCCACTGATGCACTCCCTTTTCCTGTCCCGCTGCAAAGCCTTTACTTGAATTTACTTCTGAGTGGTGTAAGAAACCTTCAGAGGAACCGTGTCATCCCCAGCTTGGCCCTGAGAAGTGAAAAGAATTTCGTCCTTGATGCAAAATCACAGGTTTAGGAAAATCCCTGAATCTTTCTCTCATTGGAATTACTTTTTTTTTTCCTCCCTTGCGTGCAAAATACTAGAGAGTAACAAATGTTTTGTGGGCCAGGTGAGCATGAAGGTCTCATCTCTGTGAATGTGTAACTTGGGCATCTGTATTGCGTAGGCTGTGCGCATAACAGGCTGCAGCTCAATTGGGAAAGCCCCCTGTGGAGACAGAGAATGAGGAGAAGGTGATGGACTCGGCTGTGGAATTGGGAAGCACATTTAGTACAGGAAAACTTTGCAACAGGACCTGGATAAATAAAGGCATAACTAGAGATGGAGCCAGACCTGAGCTGTAAGAAAGGCTGATGCTGTGATCTTGGAGGAAATTGCTTGAATACTGTATCGTCTGGAGGGGTTGCTTTCACTGGCAGCACTCTTCTACCCAGTAGGGTAGAGAGCAGCTGCTGGGGTCTTTGCATACCTTCACGGTGTAAGTGAGCAGGCTTTGAGCTGGATTTCATCCTGCTCTTCTGCCTACACTTGCCTCCTGCTCTCCAGCTGGACTCTGACCCACAGCCTGCTTTTCAGCGTCTTCTCTGAAATGGGTTTCCAGGTCTTGCTCTATCTCTGATCAGTAAATACAGATTTTTAAAAATCTCTGCTGCAGAGACTAGTACTGTTCCTGAAGCATAAGGCACCTGGATGAAGCTGGCCTTGAGCCCCGGGGTGCTGGTATCTCCATGGAGCTGCTGCTCGCTGCTGGTGTGGAGCCGTCTTGTGGAGCCACGTGCTGCAGCAAGGAGCCATCCTGGCCATACTCCTCATCCTGCTGCCCCTCAGCTAATGGGGGGCTGCGGGGGAACACTCTGCGTTAGGCATGATGGGGCAGGAATGGTCTGCACCTCCCATAAGCTGTCCCCAGGCCTGGGAAGGCAAGGCAGCAGGAGCCCTGGGTAGGGCTGGGCAACGTCCAGAGGGGATGAACAGGCAAGGAAGGAATTGGGACCTGGGGATGGTGCAAAGCAAGCCATGTTCTCAGTGAAGGGGGAGCTGGGGAGATAGTGCATGGAGTCAGCACATCTCCAAGGCGCTGTCATCATCTGTCCTCCTGTGCGGAGGCAGGATGAAGGCTGCAGGCATGGGGTGCTGCCTTTCCTGGCATTTACGTAAACTTTGTTTCAGTCACCAGCTGTCCAGGTAGCTACACTGCTTTGCTTTTACTCTAGTGTCCTCTGGCCATGTCTTGAAATGCTCTGGGAGGAGGACAGAGCTTCTTGCCAGGGCCTGAGTTCCCCACGTCTGCAGCCACAGGAAGCTCAAGGTGGTGGTTTCCTTGCAGCATCTCCCCTTGGCATGGAGAAGGTTGGGTATTTCTGACCTTTCCCTCTGGCTCTCCAATTGCAGTGTCTGCATTCAGGGATGTCTGTTTTCCCATGTCGCTCTGCCCCAGCCCGAGGGGGGGGGCGTGGCCTTCAGATGTAAACAGATCTGGATCAAAGCACAGTCTGGATCTCTGGAGTTAACGTCTCTTTTGCCGTGGAAGAAGTGAAGCACAGAGGCGCGCAACTCCTGTGTCGAACTAAGAGGCTCCGTTTTGCCTTGTGGCTTTCTGTGGCTGATGTACAACAGCCTCTGTGCTTCCTTGGCCAAGAGAACACTTTACTGTCCTTTTTAAGACCGGCCTGTGCCTGGGGAAGTGGGGTTTGGAAAAGATTCCTGTATCGCGTCTGCCTGGCAGACGGGGTATTTGGGTATCTGCCTGGCATTTGGGGTAGCTGCTATTATACACTGCTAATCCGAAAAGTGTTTTGCTGTCTTCTGGGAATTCTTGGAGGCTATTTATTTTGGTGAGGCAAAACACAAGAATATGCTCTTTAGGCAGCAGTTGCAGCACTGTGTGTCTGTGAGTGTCCAAGAAATGCCTGGAGGTGAAGGAAGCTGTTGGGAAGTGCCCAAAACCTTCCACCCTAGCTGTATACACAAATACATATGTACATATACACACATATAGGTGTAGCCCCATGTAGGCATAAGCATATATACACACATGTACACAACTCCCAGCACTGGCCATCCTGACCTGGCGCCGCCATGCTGCCTGCAGCAAGGGAAGGGGTGGTCCCGCCATGTTGCTTTGCTCCAGGGTGTGACCCAGCGGAGATGCTGGGCAGGGGCCATACCAGCACCCACCCAGGCACGCACAGCAAATGTCACCACATCCTCAGCCACCATCCCCTGACTGACACCACCAGCCAAGGCTGTGCGCATGGGGAGAAAGGGGAAGAGCAGGAGGTACGGTTGTTACGTTTATAGTTGTGCCTTCTTTACAGCTGGTATATAAATGGTTGCTTTTGCTTCTCCCAAAGGTACGGGACAGTGTTGTTTCCAGACCTGAAGGGCAGGCTCTGCAGCACCAACAATTTCCATGCAGTAGCTGTTAAAGTGGGCATCCCTGGTTCTGCTCGCCGTAAGCTTCCAGGCCACCAAAGAGACATGAGGCTCCAGTGGGGACCTGCCAGTTTTGCACGATGAAGTGACTCTTGCCAGGACTTGCTGCAAGCTTCCTGGGATACTGAGCTGCTGCTTGGGATCCTGACCGCTCTGGATTCCTCGTTGTTCTGCTGGAAGTGAGCAGTCAATGTCCACTTTGGGACACTGGGCAGAGCTGAGCCCATCAATATCTTCTGTGCCCTTGGCGGACTGGGGGACTAGGCTGGACCCCCCACTCCGAGCAGGCTCTGCTTGAGCGAGGGACAGGTTTTGGGCTGTCCCTAGTCACTGTGGTGGGAAGAGCTGCCTCCTCGCTTCTCTCCAGCTGCAGATCGGGTCACTGCTGGAAGCTGGGGGTGGTGTCATGTGGAACCACAGCTGGGGCCAGCAGCCCGGCAAGAAAGCATTAGCAGAGCCCGAGCACTGTCGTGAGGTTTAGTGCTGCTTGGGGGTCTGCCAGCATCCCTGCAATGGCTGCACTCTGGGGATGTAGGTGCTAGGTGCAGGGAGGGGGCCAGGAGCGATGGGCCGGCTGGACGACCGTGCCAAGAGGAGGATTGTAGAGCTGCGCAGGGCCGGGCTGAGCTTCCGCAAAATCAAGAAAGTGCTGGAGCTGGATGACATCCGGGTGACGCCGCAGGCTGTGTACCTCTTCCTCAAGCGGAAGAGTGCGGAGCCAGGGTTGGCGGCAGCTGGCTGGGATGAGGACCAGCCCTGGCCCCCACTGCAGGGGCGCAAGACTGAGCTGCCCGAGCCGCTGGGTGCCCAGACCCCTGCAATGCCTAGCGGGAACCCTGCGGGCAGCCAGGCACCCTGCCCCACTGGTGGCCAAGACACCAAGGAGAGCATCCAGATCGTTAGCGTGGCCTCACTATGCAAGGATGGTGGGCAGCTCGGGGAGGCCCTGCCTGTGGGACTATCCCCCGGGAACGGTAAGGTCTGGCTGCCCCTGGAGGGTTGCCACCATGGCCACCCCCTAGCAGTACTGGGCCAGGGAAGGGGCTCCCCATCCAGTACCGGGAGCCCCTGAGGGCCTCCTTTTGAGGCATGTCTCTCACTGTCCCTTGCAGGTGATGACAGCTCCGCAGGTGACCCCTTGGCTCCGGGGTGCTGCCCCGCTCCAGGGGCCCTGGCCACCCTGACGCAGACCCTGCCCAGCCAAGGGCGGCTGATTGCACCCACTGCCAGGAACCCAGCTCTGATGGTGAAGAAGACGACTGTGGACAGGGCTATCCTGCAGAAAAAGGTAGAATGCCAGGCGACAAAAGCACAGTAGGAGAGCCCATCTGCTCTGTCCAGGAGCTGGTGCAGTGCTGCCTGCTGGGATGGCCCTGAACAGCACCCTGCTGCGTCTAACCCACTCAGATGGAGCAGGCCATTGGGGATGAAGTGCTCCTGAAATGCCCCCTCTGACCTCTGCCAGCTGCACTCTTGAATGATGCTTGACCCTGACACTTGGCAAGCTCATCTGGGAAGCCCCTGTTGGCTGGGGCCATGGGCCTGCTGCCCCCCGACCTGTAGACAGCACTCACTGCTGCCCTTGGGCAATGTGGGACACGGTGATACCAGTTTCTGCCAACATTGGCCTCCAACCTGCAGCTCACAACCAAGCTTTAAGGCTTGGTTTCAGTGCCAGCTCAGGCGGTCCCCCAGGCCACCATGAGGACACCTGCAACCAAGTGGCTTGGTGCTGTACCAGGAGATGGAGGGCTGCAGTGGGCCAGGATGGGGTGACACAGCCAGGATGACCACCCTCTGGGACACATCCAGCCATCGCAGTCCCTAACACAACGCCCCTGCCTTGCCTTGCCATGAGACCCCCAGGCCATGGGCATGCATGCTTTGTCCCAGCAGGTCCATCTCACCCATCATGGTGGGCATGTGGCTGCCTGGCTGGCCAGCACCACGGTCAATCCCAGCTCTGCTGGCAGCTGTGGCAAGACATAAGGCAAACCTAAGTGACCCAGCAGACCCAAGAGCAGCTCCAGGTAGGCTGCCAGCAGGGCAGTGTGGCCATGGGGCTGCCCCAGTGCCCAAGATCTACCCCTTCAGAGCAGGCACTGACCTCCAGGGGCTTCACTGATGGGCAGTGCTGTTGTCCCACAAAGGATGGTAGGATGCCAGCATTTGCCTTTCTTGTCAAGGCATGCTGGGTACAAAATAGCCATGAGTGAGGCTGAGCCTTCATCTACAGCCCTGCCTCTGGTCAGACACAGCAAAAGCCTTCTCCAGCTCACTCAAGTGTTTCTCAAGAGCTCTTGCCAGCTGCTTGAGAGGATGCAGGTTGTTCAACACCCTTTCAGGAAAAAGGCTCCCCTGGGGCTCAAAACCAGCATATGATCGCTCTTGAGGAGCAGAACAGCCCTTTGATTCAGGATGCAATACAAGAAATGGAGGGGCTGGAAAGAAAAACCCAGGATACACTGTTTCTGTCCCTGCAGAGAGCAAACACCGGCCTGGCATCAGCATGGGCAGCCTGGCTGCCTCCCAGCAGCATCCACCACTGGTGGCTAAGCACGTGCTGACAGCATGGAGGGCAACGTGGTATTCCTGCAGAGCAGTGGCATAGGGGCTGGGTGGGGATGAAGTGCAGCTCAGGGCATGGTGAGGTCTAGAGGTTCACAACGTGATGGCTTACTTTCATGCCTTGTGGCTAAGTGCAGAATAAATCCTTCTCTTGCTAATTGCCATTGAAGGAGCAGCTGATAATGTTTCACCTTCCCTTCTCTCCTGCCTCCCACTACTCCAGGTCAAAGACGCCAGCACTCAGACTGCCCTGCCAAATCCCACAAGTCTTGGAAATCAAAACCTTGCTTGGGGCAGGCCAGTGCTTCCCCCAGCTCCTAGCTCCCATGCCATTGCTGAAAAGCTGGATGCTGTACAGATGGAGATCCAGAAGCTGAACCAGGCCCTTCACATGGTGCTGGAGAGGCAATGCCGCCTGGAGCGCCAGCAGGAGCACCAGCAGAGGCTGCAGCAGGAAGTGCTGGTGACGCTGCAGCAGCTCAGCTCCACCGTGAGCCACGGCACCGTGCCAGTGAACCAGCCCTGCGTCCCCTTCAGCAGCATGGCCGAGCCCTCGCCCACCGTGCCAAACTTCAGCCAGTTCAAGATGGAGCTCATCTGACCTCACGCGACGCCAGCATGCTCCAGCAGCGCTGTCCTGGTGGCAGGATGAAGATGTGAAGAGCCACCTGTCAGAAGATGTGGCAGCTGCCTAAGGATTATGTGGGGCACGCAGCTGAGGAGGTCACCGGTGCCTCATGTTTTACACCTTTTTGACTAGAAGGGGCTGCCTGGCACAAGAGACAGGGCAATGGAAAGCTGAGGCCTCGTTTCTCCCATGCTGCCCGTACCAGCTGGCGCTGGAGCTGGCTGGCAGCCCCTGGACTTCACCAACACAGGCAGGTTGACTGCAAGTAGAAGACGCAATCAAGAGAGACAGAGCAGGAAGGGGGGCGGGTCTCAAAGAAGATGGGAGACTTCCTCTCACAAGGATCAGTGCCGTGACATCAATTACAGAAATACTTTGTGCCCTCCCCCTGCAGAGCCTTGTTCAGTAAAAATCTGTATACACCATGGGTCAGAAACAGTGTGGGATATCTTTCTTCATTTTGCCTACCCCTCGCTCCACCAGTGAGCCGGCTGGATCTGCCTTGGCTGCTGCTGCCACGCACAGAGCTGTGCAGGGTGCATGAGGTGAGACACCACTGCACACTCAAAGGATGCTGCCGGAGGCTGCGCTTATGTAGGAAACAATCTTTTACTGAGTAAGTTCCACCTAGGTCACCCTCCTCACCCCAGATTCTCAGCAGATCTGGAGTGTGGCACTGCTCTTCCCACTGCCTGGCCACGGTATAGGGAGGACCATAGGAGTAAGAGTTGCACCTGGGCATGAGCTGGGTATTCATTTCTCCTCTAACCCCTTTTTATGGGCAGGACATCCTCCTGGTTGTGGTCCCCAGCAGAAAGGGCTGTCCCTAGTGCAGGCTGCTGGTGGCACAGAGCTGCTCAAGCAGAGAGGGGCATGATGCTGAGAGCCCCCTTGCCTGGACAAGAAGGGCTCAAGGGAGGCTGATGTACTTTCACTGCAGCAGTGGAGTCCAGAGGGACTAGAAACTGGACTTGCCTGATGGGTGGAAAGCTCTGCCAGGGGGGTGGCCTTGGTTAATCACCCAGCAGTGAATCTTGAGAAGAGACACGGTATATCATTACTCTGCATCAGCCAAGCAACACGCACACACGCATGCCTGCCCCACAGAGACACGTGCCTGGCACCAGTGCTGTTACACTCGTTGGCTGCACTGGGTCTGGAAGCATTAGGTCTGCTGTAATCTCCCCACGCTCACTCGTTTTGATGTTCCTGTAATTTTGTGGCTGTCTGAAAAACAACAGATAAAGAAAATGCAAGATCAGTTGCTCTTCTCTTTTGCTAAAGGCAGCTAATCTGCATCTCACCTTTGCACCTTAAATGAACGGGCTGAATGACCAGCCTTCAGCATGCACAGAGGGTCTCTGTAAACATTCTGAGGAAAAAGAGGAGCAGAACACCTGCCATCACCTGCCGAAGTACATCAACTTAAAACCACCCTGGTTTCTGAAAGAGAATCCCTAAACCTGACTTACGGGATTTTTAAAAATTCCTTAAAAAGATCATAGAATCACAGACTGGTTTGGGTTGGAAGGGACTTAAAAGATCATCTAGTTCCACCCCCCCTGCCGTGGGCAGGGACCCCTTCCACTAGACCAGGTTGCTCCAAGCCTCATCCAGCCTGGCATTGGACACTTCCAGGGATGGGACATCCACAGCTTCTCTGGGCAACCTGTCCCAGTGCCTCACCACCCTCTCCAGGAAGAACTTCTTCCTGATACCTAATCTAAATCTCCCCCCTTTCAATTTATACCCATTACCCCTTGTCCTGTCCCTACAGGCCCTTGTAAGAAGTCCCCCCCAGCTTCCTTGTAGCCCCCTTCTGGTACTGGATAGCTGCAATGAGGTCTCCTCGGAGCCTCCTCTTCTCCAGGCTGAACAAGCCCAACTCTCAGCCTTTCATCATAGGAGAGGTGCTCCAGCCCTCTGATCATCTTCGTGGCCTCCTCTGGACTCGGTAGATACCTACTGAGTTTGCTATTCCCTAAATGCATTTTAAGAACTTTCCTCATTTCTAACTTTTGCACGCCAGCCCCCTATCCAATAATGAAAGAAGATAGTAGAAATTCATGGAAATAAATCCCCTGGGCTGGTTAGATAACCTATACACTCTGACAAATATGCAGCCTGAGCTAAGCTGCTGTCTGCCTGATGACAATGTTAGGGAACACTGAGTAGTTATTTAAAGTCGTGTCCTGTTATCATGTGGAAGCTGTTTCCCATCAAGGTAATCCTAAACTGTCCATTGCTTCCACCCCGGTCTAAGGAAGAACTCTTCCCTGTGGAAGGGTTGGGTTGGGTTGGGCTGGATTGGAAGAGACCTTAAAGATCATCTACTCCAGGCCTCCTGCCATGGGCAGGGACACCTTCCACCAGATCAGATTGCTCAAAGCCCTCTCCAACCTGACCTTGAACGCTTCCAGTGATGGCACACCCACAGCTTCTCTGGGCAACAACAGACTGGGCTGTGAGCCTCCTGATCTGGAGAGTCACTCTGCACCTCTCCTGGCTGCACTCCTCACGGCATGCTGGCTGTGGCCAGCTCCAGCCTGGGTGCCAGCTGCAGCTCCAAGCAATTTAGGCTTCAGGGCTTCTGGGCTGTGTCTCCAACAGCCCCAAAAGCAAGGGGCTCCCTGATGAAGCTCAGTCTCACAAGAAGATTTAGACACCCAAAACTCTAGTGGTATTGGCATGATAAGGGTGACTACCCCATCACACCTGAGGAACTGACCATTCTTACCTCTCTCATAATGACCCACCAGTTTCTAGAAGGCAGCTGTGTTTGGAAAGCATCACCAGAGGTCCCTGGTGGCTTGCCCTGCACTGGCCCTCTCACATGGAGATGTCGCCTGACCCCAGCCATGCTTGCTGCACTGGAAGCAGATCATGTGCTTAGCTTTGCTTCCTACTGACCACTGCTGTGTGACTTGGACCATGCACTTTTTGGGGTGATGCACTTGGGATTGGTTTTCAGCACTCTCCCATCCATGGAGAAGGAATAGGGCCTGGCAAGGAAGCCCTGGTGCCAGGTCTCAATGAACTGCTGCTGCTCTGGCTGCTGAGCCCACACCTGGCCCCAGACCTTCACCATGGAGCTCACACAGGTCAGGTTCAGCTCTACAGAAACCACAGCCAGAAACCCTCTGGCTGTTCAGGAACACATTGCTCCCATGACTTCATGCCCTGCTCCAGGGGCAGTGCCATACTTTTCATGCTCTTCTCCACACCTGTCTGGAATCATGCTGCCATGCTGTATCACAGATAACTTGAACACATGCTTAACCTTTCTTTCAGTAACAGAAGGGACTTGGAGTTGTCCACCCAACCAAGCATGGCTGTGAAGCCTTCATTTCCTTACAAAACCAGCCAAATAAAAGGAAACATTTCTTCCCATCCCTCAAAAGCTCTAGATCCCTAAGACTTCCAGAAGTGATTTTTTGGGTCAGGTACTTCAGATAAGTATAGGACACTGAAGGGGTCTGATAAAGAGTTGAGAACCAGAGACCTCTAGAGTGCAAATGGCTTTTTGCTTTGCAGGTTTAGGATATTCAGTTTGTCTGGCAGAAATCTCAAGGCATCATCGGAGACTCCCATTCCTCACAGTCCCTCTAGCTTGCCCTTCTTCTAGTAAACAGGCGGTGTCAGGCTCTCTCCTGCCCTTCTTACTGAAATCCCACGTACCCACCACTGCTCCTCCAGTTCCCCTCACCTGAGTGCAATCCTGCAAGTTTGGCTTGAGAAGGGACCATCCTGATGACAAGCAGCTGTGGACGGTAAGGGAGGAGGGCACCGACCTTACAGGTAGAGCTCAGAGATGCTGCAGGAACACTTCTCCTCTAGGGAGCTTACCAAGACCCTGCCCAAGTTTTCCAGCATCCTCCTCTGGTGCAGTGCCCACGTGGAACAGTCTAGGGGAAAAGGAGATGTGGTTTTCTGGGTGCAGCTTGCAGTTGTTGTTAAGCTCCCACTTGTGTGCCCCTTCGAAAACATTGGCTTCACGCCTGAGTTCAGGAGCAAAGCTCCTGCATCTCACCCTCCTCTGCATCCCATCCTCCTAGGCCCCTCTCCTGCAGGGTGAGTCTTCACTTCTGGTCTCCTACCACCATGTATGCCAGCTTCACTCCACCAACCTCCCAGGGGAGTGGGGAAGAGGCATGCCCCATGTGTCTCACTACACGGGCCAGTACAGAGTGGTCTCTTGTACTGGGAGAGAAGGGAGAGGTCCACTGCCTGCGCCTCTCAGGAGGCTGGAGGAGAAGGAACAACCTCTCTTTCATTTTACTTAGGTCTTGACTGCCCCAGGCTGATCCAAGCATGGCCTTTGCAGGGTCTGGAGGCCTCACTGTACTTTTACTTGCTGGCTCCAGGGGTAGGACTGAGCCGCACTGCTTTATTCCCTGCAGATGGGCTGAGACAGGAGGGCTTGGTGGCAGTTTTCCTGACCGTGCCCTGGCCATCACAAGAGGCCTGGGGGAGCTTTCCTGCCATTGCTGCAAATATAGTGCTGCAGAAAGAGATCCCAAGAGCAGGCCTTGGCCCTGCCTGAGCAGAGACGTCTCAAATGAAGTACAAGGCTACCTTCATACCAGCACACAGTGAAGCTGTGAGTGAGGCTGCCCTCTTGGGATGTTTGCCATCTCATCAACACATGGGTGTCTGTACCAGCTCTCCCCCAGTACATCCCCTTTCACAACTGGGAGGCAGCAGGGTCCTCGCCAGCATCCCTTCATGATATGGGAAGTTGGGGTCAGCCCCCCAACCACCCAAGCCCAGCCCACCCCCCACCAGTGGGCGCACCCAGCTCCACTCACTGGGTGTCAGGAGGCAGATGTGAAGATCTACTGCGAAGGCATCCTGGGGATGGCTGTTCTGGAAGCCACAAGTAGAGAGATGGCAAACCGCAGGTCTGCAGTGGCATTGCCGCAGGCACAATGGCTCAGGGACACAGGCCTGTCCCCAGAAGAGCTGTCAGAGCTCACCAACACATCACGCACCTTTCTTCCCACCTCCAAAACAAATCCCTTCTGGGCCCCAGTTGCTGATGCTGCTGGGGATGATGGAGAGTTTTGCTGGAGCTGGAGCTGAAATAAGCTTTCACAGAGCCATCACAGGGATGGATCCAGCCAACCCCACCAGTTGGAGAAGGCTTGGGCTTGTCCAGAGCAACCTATTTGGTCTGACTGGCTTCTGTAGGAGTATGATTTCTGCCTCATTACAGCTAGCCACCCAGAATTTAGAGTTTGTCCTCCAGGATAAGGAGTTTTCTAAGCTACACTGTATCTGCCCCTCCATTTCACTAACCTCTTGCTTCCGTCCCTACACCAGGGCTTAGAAAGTTGGTCACGGTGTGAGGAACCAGCTTTTCTAGGTGCAGTCGTTAGGGTTGGACTGACAGAGGCTGCCTGGAGTCAGCCCACGTGAGCTCTCCCACCAAAGCACTGCCCTGACCTCGAGAGTAACCACCTGTGTCCAGACGGAAGCCAGAGATCGGAGTTTCCCAAGAAATGCAGGCATGTGGGACTGTGCTTTCTGCACGTGTGCCCGTAGGGGAGGCTACAAATGCAGAACCTCCTGTCACACCAGATGGGAGAGATGACCGATTTAACTAACAGAGGTGATCATGGGGACAGGAGGAACTCTGCTAGTATTCCGATCAGGAGAAAGGTTCAGCTCCATTCGTTGTTGAGTCCTCCTAGGAGCAAATGGGATGTTGGGGTTTGTTTTGTTCTGCTGCTCACAGGGATATCCTTTTTTGTTTGGCTTGCTGTTTGTTTGTTTGGGGGTTTTTAATAAAAGGTTTGGCAAAGAAGCATGTACAGCTGCTATCCGTAAAGGTTGCATTCCCTCCTGTGAGGCCATTCCCTTGGGGGAAACAAGTTAAGTGAGCAGCGGAGGAACCAAGTTGAGTTCCTTATGCAAAGAGTGAGGAAACATTTTCCACTGCAGTGTGCTACCCACCTCTGCTTTTCATCACAGCACTGGTGTGATGAAAATCACAGTGATCATCACTGGTGTGATGCTGATGTAATCACTGGTGCGATCCTCAGCCCTACAGGATGCAGGACAGGGCACCAAGTTCAGCAGATGGCAGGAGGAAGGTGTGGCTCACTAGAATGCCCTGCTCACCTAAATAAAGGACATATCGAAACATAACCTCTGCCCTTCCAGTGACTATGGATGGAGAACGGACATCTGCCATCAACCTATCTGGAAGCTGCTCTGGAGTTTTGTGCTCAGGCTGTGGCAGCGGCTCAAAGACTCATCCGTGGTGCTGTGGGAATTGTTTTCATACAGGATGCTCTGCCCTGGTACCAGCACTTTGACCAGCTGTTCTGCCTTCTCCAGCATTCGGGACGTGTACACCACAGTGTCCACCAGCCCCACTGCAGTCACAGCCATGTTCACTGCGTAGAGAGTGCTGTTGCTGTAGTGCAGTGCCACAGCATCCGCCCCATTCTGGATGGTGTTGGGAGGCAGCATGATCATGGGTGCTGGGCTCATGGTGCTGCTCCCCACCAAGAAGTAACCCAGCCTATCTGTATGGTGTCTAGGCAGGTCCAACACCTGGTAGGCCTGGCTATTTCACTGTTCTAGAGGACCAACCAGTATCCCTGGAGGTCAGAGTGGTCTGTCCAGTGTAGAAGAGTTTGATGTACTCTACATCCTCTCCTCCTCCTGTGTTGCCTGGGTTCACCTTGTTGATGAGTAGCTTGGCCACTTGCACAGGAGATTCTTGAGTCCCTTCTGGTATCTCTGATGCTGATGGGACACCTTGGAAAGCAAAAATGTCACAAATACAGGCCTAAACACAGAGCCCCACGGAAAAAATCAGCAGAGAACTGAGGATGCTGGCTCAGATTTTTATGATCTGTGTGCTCTATACTCCTTAGAAGAGCCCTGGCAGTTCTCTGGCTGATACCAGCTGTAACAACAGAGCTTGCTGTTATTCCAGATAATGAGCAATATGGAGTCTAGTAACCGGATGCAATGGAATTGGAAGGGATCATTGCCAGAGTGGGGGAAATGGAGGCAGGGACACCTCCGTCCTCTAGAAAAGCTATACCCACATGTCCACTCTCCAAAACATCAAATCCCCGAGCCTGCAAGAATGATGCCTTGTACCTGGAGGCAAGACCAGCACATTAATATACTTGAAGCAGGAGCTTTCTGCTATGATGTTGCTTCTGTCAAAACTCACAAGTCTGGGCATCTCTAGGAAGGTCTTGAAGGCTGCTCAGCAGGTCCTCTGACTTAGCAGTTAGCAGAGTGATGAACACAAGTCCCAGGTCCTGGCAGGCTGCTTTTGGCTCTGCAGAGGCAAGCAGACAACTGCCTCAGTTTTCTCACACTGCCAAAGACCCACTTTGGGTCTTTGGGAATAGGCAGAGAGCTCACCAGCTCATCTCTACCACCGCTGCCCTCCTGGCCAGACTGACTCAGGGCAGTTCATACCATTCACACAATGCTGTGAGCTCTGTCTGTGCCAAGGGGCATCCTGGGACCAAGTCATACAGCACACCCAGATACTGTCCTCATCGTTTTGAAGCCTTGTAGTCCCAACAGCGCACAGAACGGCCTATGTGCCTAAACATAATGCTGCTGACAATGCAGGCTGCAAAGTCATGGCTCTTCATGTGTCTGCATATGCTCATCACACTCAGGCACTAACCTAGTAGGGATATCAGAAAAGCAACACAGACCAGAGTCATCTGGATCTCTTCTGACTTCAGGAGCCACTCCTGGCAGTATAGGAAACAAAAAGCCAACTGTTACCCAGACAGTGCAACCTTGGTGATGGGATCCAGCTCATTCTTGAATAGAATCATAGAGTCATACAATGGTTTGGGTTGGAAGGAACCATCTAGATCATCTGTTCCCACCCCCCCTGCCATGGACAGGCCCCTTCCACTAGACCAGGTTGCTCCAAGCCTCATCCAGCCGGGCCTTGAACACTTCCAGGGATGGGGCATCCACAGCTTCTCTGGGCAACCTGTCCCAGGCCTCCCCAGCCTCTCCAGGAAGAACTTCTTCCTGATATCTAATCTAAACCTCCCCACTTTCAATTTAAACGCGTTACCCCTTGTCCTGTCACTACCGGCCCTTGTAAAAAGCCCCACCCAGCTTCCTGGTAGCCCCTCCAGGTACTGGAAGGTGTGATAAGGTCTCCCCGGAGCCTTCTATTCTGCAGGCTGAACAAGCCCAACTCTCCCAGACTGTCCCCATGGCAGAGGGGCTCCAGCCCTCGGAGCATCTTTGTGGCCCCCTCTGGACTCGCTCCTACCCGTCGATATCCTTGTTATATTGGGGGCTGCAGGGCTGGACGCAGCACTCCAGGTGGGGTCTCACAAGAGCAGAGTACAGGGGCAGAATCCCCTCTCTTGACCTGCTGCCATGCTTCTGATACAGCCCAGGATACGGTTGGCTTTCTGGGCTGCCCGCACACACCGCCAGCTCATGTCCACATTTTCCTCCACCTCAGGGCTGCTCCCAATAGATGCAGCTCAGCTCTTGCTTATCACTTAGAGGGCCCAAAAAGGCTCCACTTTACCCTGAGCACTTTGGAGTGGGCATGAAGACTGGAGAAGCTCAGCTTGGCATGGGTTGCCATGGGGAACAATATTGCAGAAAATTGTTAAAATGTCCTAGTTGTGTTTCCTTTGGTGCTATGTTCACACAACCCAGTGCAACTCTGGGTGGTCTTCCTGGACAGCTCTGGTTTTGTGCATGTGCTCTTGTCCTTAGGAGTTCCTGCCCATAGGAGAAGAAATAACAACACCCGCCTGCTACATTAAGGCAGGAGAGTCTGGCTGGAGCATTTGCTGGGGCAATCATTGAATTTGCCAGGGGTGGGCCTGCTGAGGATGTAGGACAAGGAGTCCTGGGTTACAGAGCAGCAGTTGCACTGGCTCATGGACACATCTCCCAGCTGGTGCCTACAAGAGACAGACATGTAAATGGAAGAAAAGATGACCTGACAGCCAGAGACCTGAGTTCTCTTCACCCATCAGTCACACCTGCCTTCACCAGGGGGTGAAACCATGCACGTAGAGTCTTCTCCCTTCACAAGGTTTGGAGAGATAAGCCATTCTAAATCACTACCTCCTTGTCTCAAAAAAAAAAAGAAGCCCAAGAACTCATTAAATCTTGAGAAAGAAGAGCATGGGCTTCATCCAACACTTTATCTGCTAGCACTGGCTGCTCTTCTGACTGATCTGAAGACAGGCAAGATGGAACAGACAGTTGTGCTCAACCTGGGACCACTGGGAAGAATGGTGGTGTGCAGCTAGAGAAACTGGAAAGGCAGAACCAGAAGATAAAATACTTGAGCAAGAGCCCTCAACTCAAAGGCAAAGAGCATGACTGGGGGTTTGACTAGATGACCTTTAAAGGTTCCGTCCAACCCCATGGTGTTGCATTTTTCCCCCAGCTCCTGCACTACTCTGCAGCCTAAGAACTCTCGTACAGCCTTAGCCATTGTGTAATGAGTTGCACAGTTAAGCATCCCTTGACCGTGCCAAACACTCCTGTTTTGCTAAGGACAGATTGTGCCAAGGGTCCAGGTGCGTAAACAGAGTACATGATGGAAACTCTGACCACTTGTCTGTAAAAGAATTGAGAATGGAACAACTAATCACTTCCTGACAGCACCGAAACTTGGGCAAGCTGATACCAGTAATTACCAACCCGAGCTGTGGCCAAAACAGCTAAGTTTACTGATGCCTAAAGCCCCCTCTGAGTGGGATGCCTCTCAGAGTTCACAAACTCTGAAGTTTGTGAAATAGAGAACCGTGGACCCAACTTGGGGCTCAACTTGAAAACCTCCTTGAGGATCAGCTTGTTGCCTGTTGAGAGATGTACTGGCATCCTACATAAATATTTTCACTGAACTCAAGGGGAAATTTTAACAGGTACCTTTGTACATGTATGTGTCTTCCTGTCTATCTACGTCTGCATGAGTATATGCATGCAACTTTGCATCCCTAACTCTGTCAAGTCTTTTAAACAAGTTATTATACTGATTTATTAATAGTTAAGTTTTGCTTAGAAATTGTGTAATACAGTTGTATGATAAATCAGAACAGTGTTTACAAATTTTAAACTTCTGCTCTTCCAAGCTGCCGCCAACCTGAATTTTTGCACGAAGCACTAAACCCCAACACACTACAAATCCTTTCCCCTGTTCCTTAGACATAAACCATTGGCCAGGTCTGGGACCAGGGGTGGATTCAGCCGCACCCAGACTTCTCTTCTGAGGAGTGTGGAAAGCAAGGGCGTGCGCTCTGAACCTCGTGACCGGACGGGAGGAAGCTCCTGTACCCGCTTTCCTTGCTCCTTCTCCCCAGCACACATCGCCAATACGTGTTGCAGCAATCAAATTCTGTCCCAAGTTCATTTTGACTTGCGCGTGCCAACATTTTAATCCACTGCTGATTTGATTTCGCCCATGTACGCTGTTCTGTGTTGAGTAAGTAAGAGTGGACCGTGCCACTTCTCTTAAGTTGCGCTTTTTCACAAATTCATACTAAACTGGCTTTTCCCCAATATTTGCGACGCTGATCGTTTAAGCGGCCTCAACCACTCTCCCTCGCCCAACAGAATCTCAGATGTTGAGAGGGGCTTGTCATGACGTGACCGCGAGGCGCCAGGTCGGTGTGTGCCCAGTGAGGTGGTGGCCAGGGCTGGCGTGGGCTGACGCCCCACTCGTGGCCAGGGCCTGGCGCCGGCTGGAGAC
>NW_010241085.1:0-379 GCF_000690775.1 Eurypyga helias
TTTCAACCCTAAATCCCCCCTTTTGACCCTCAAATTACCCCTTTGCACCAAAAATTGGATTTCTGACCCAAAATTGCCCATTTTATCCCCAACCTGCCTATTCCCACACCTCAAGTTGTCAATTTTAGCCCCAAAATGCACTTTTCTCCTGAACTTTGACCTTTCACTCCCCAAAATCGCCCGCTTTACCCTCAAATTGACAGTTTTTCCCTGATTTTGGCCCTTCTGCCCCTAAATCACTCTTTTCAATCCCCAAATCTCCTTTCAGTCCAAACCTCCCCGTTTTCCCCCAAAATTGACCCGTTTAGTCCAAACTGGCTGAGTTCTCCCCAAATTCTGCCCCCAAATCCCCCCTCCTGACCCCAAATTCCCCATTTTT
>NW_010241086.1:0-2167 GCF_000690775.1 Eurypyga helias
GGGGAAGAGACACTTTCCTCATATTGTCAGAACTGGTGAATCGTCTCTACTCTTGGTGCCTCATCCTCTCTCCAAGTTATTATTGCAAGCACAATAGAGTATGAAGATGGTGCATTCTGCATTAACTTCTGCCACATGGGACACGTGTACTGAACTTCATCTGGACTGGTGGGTGTTCATGTATTGTTTGGATCACGGTAAACTATCTCCAGCACCACTAGTTCTCTCAAGCACTGGGTACCTTTCTCCCTGGTGGTTCGCTTGTGAAGCTGGTGTGGCACACTTTCTTTAAAAGGATGCCTTTCCTTCACGCTGGTCAGGAGTCGTCTCCAGAGGCTTACATTTTGTGACCTTCTTCCAATTGCTTTATTGATGCCCCCTTCTCTAGCAAGTGACCCCAACTGCTTTGCTTTTCTGCTCTCTAACTCAATACTACTAGCCCCATTACCCCAGCAGCAGAGCATCCAGGACATAATACGTTCACCTGGACAATGGCTGAAGTCTCTATGGATATCCTGTAGCTCCCTCAGGGATAAAGATTAAACGGTCACAACTTTTTCATCCTCCATCTCTGACTCTTGGGATGGCCCTGCTACCTCGTCATCCTCTACCAGATGGACTGATTTGCGTTTCCATTTCTTTTTCTGTACTGGAGCCACTCACACTGGTGTTGGTTGATGCTGACAATGGCACTGGCACACAGGGGTTTTTGGAAGTGGAGCCTCTGTGGGAGGTGAAGCCTCAGTGGAAGGGATCAGCCACAACCACATTGTTATACCAAATACTTATCACACTATTCAGATCTGGCACCAAAAAGCACTGTCGTGGTTTAGCCTTATCTGGCAACCAAGTACCAGACAGTCGCTCACTCACCTCAGGATCAGAGTTAAAAAAAAACAACTACAAAAGAAAGCTCATAAAAAGTTGAGATATTAACTATTTAATAATATATATGAAACTTATAGTGATACTAACAATACTACTGCTAGTAAGTAATTAAAACAATAGAAAATAGAACATACAATACTCACCACCCATGGGCCAGATTCCAAAACAGCAAGAAAAATCTGAGCAGAGAGAAAAAAAACAAAGCCCAAACCAGAGAGTGGAGACAACCCTACCCACACCCACCCCACACACAAGCCCAAGAGCCCAAAAGTGAGGAGAAAGTCCAACCACCCAACCCACTAACAAAAGAATCTGCTTCTCTGCTAAGGGCTGTGCCAAGAACTAACAAAATGAACCATCAACACAGCTATCAGCTAGCTCCCAAAAACCTTCCACCCCTGGGGCCACTTTCTCACCTTCCAAGCTGCGCATGCACCCAGCCTGACCACTGAACCTGACCTATCATGGAAGGAAGCGAAATGCATCCGCGGCTGTGGGCTGGCCAGCACTGTGTAGGAGAGGAGCTCGTTCCTGCCTGAAACCAGTGCACCAGCAAACTTACTTCATATATAACTGCTCTGCTGATGGTTGTGACCAGTCTTCTTTTAAGGACTGCAACGATGTTTGTCTTCACGGGAACACTTATCAAAAATATCAGGCAAACTGCATTTGTTCTGGTTCTCTTAGCTGCAGAATACTCTTGAAAAGTGGTTAAATATCAAGGATAAATATCTTTCTCTTTTGATGAGAAAAGGCCTGGGGAGCGAATCCTGTACTACTTTTTCAGACCAAACTATGTCTCATTCCTTATCAACCATTTAGGTTGCTTTGAGGGAGCTGGCCCATTATCTTTACTCAGAAAAGTCAAATCACACACATCAGATATAGATTTTTTTTCCCCTCACAATTCAGCATCCAACCCAAACAAAGTACAAATCTATCCGCAAGAGGACACAGAAAAGTTTGGATGCCACAGCATTTACATGCGTGCAGATTGGTGCATATACCAAGGGAGAATATACAGGCCAATGATGGAGCTCAAGTACATGCTATAAACATAGCACTCAAACCAAGACTTATTGTTTGAAATAAGATTACTCCAACACACACACACGAAAACGGAGTTTTGTCCAGAGAAAAAAAAAGATTATGTAACAAATGCTCAAGAGACTGATTGACTAATTTTCCTAAAGCTTGTGGGAAAATGTTCTGCAATATCAAAATATTCAAAATATTCAAAATATTTGAAGTCCAGCTTTGCTGGACTTCAGCAAAGCCT
>NW_010241087.1:0-405 GCF_000690775.1 Eurypyga helias
TTTTAACCACTGCTGGTTCAGCTCTGCTAACGTGCTTTTCCATCCTTGTTTTCCATTTGGAGACCCAAGGCAAGCTCTGCTTGGCTCCGCTGACCACAGTAGGTGGCTAAATCTTTCCTTTTGTCAGAACTTGCCATTGCTGCCTTTGGAACAGCAAATCCCCTGACAAACCATCTCTCCGCCGTCTCTTCCAGTGCGGTAACCTCCTTTTCCGAAGGATACGCAGGCGCTTTGGGGCAGATGGCACCTGTGGGGAGCTGGCTGTGTGCACAAACCTGCTGCGGGGCCAGTGCTCCGCGTGGGCTCTCCTCAAACGGCATCACACCGGAGATGTTTTTGGGGTGCAGGTGAGCGCTGTCATCTTGATAACCGAGTGATAACTCGCTTCTGAGGCGAAAAGCTGAC
>NW_010241087.1:511-906 GCF_000690775.1 Eurypyga helias
ATAACTATTTAATTGTATAAATGAAACTTACAGTGCTGCTACCAATACTACTGCTAGTAAGTGATTAAAACCACAGAAAATAGAACACAGGGTACAGTATGTCACCACCCGTGGACCGACACAGCCAGATTCCAGACTGGCAAGCCAGATCTGAGCAGAGAGAAAAAATAAACCAACCCCCACCCCAAGCCCGAGAGCAGGGAGAAACTCCCACCCCGGGCTCAAGAGCAGGGACGTGTCACGGGGTGAAACAAGATCCCTCGGCTACTGTGGGCCAGCCAGCTCTGAGGAGGAGGGCAGCTCCTTCCTGCCCAAAACCAGCACCTTCTCCACCCCTTGTTTCATACCCTTTCCATCAGGCTCATGTCCCACACTGTTCCATAGATTCCCATCAG
>NW_010241088.1:0-11613 GCF_000690775.1 Eurypyga helias
ACTCCTCCCAGGCCACCTGTCCCTCACTTCCTACTATTATCCCTCACTTCCTACTATTCTGCTTCCTTTTTGTCTGCTTTGCCTGCTTCAAACAGTAAGATGACTCTTCTGGTAAAAGACTGGTCCTTATTTCTTGGCCTCATTCTCGGAAGGTAAGATGTTACTAGAAGCAGTCCATAGCTGTAGTTCCCCTGAGATTTCTATTTTTGGAATGGGTTCCTTCCTGTCCCTCAGTCTATCAGTGTCTCTCAGTACTAAATTATCTTCTAAGGACTTGAAGACTTTTCTGTTTTATCACTTCATTTTAATCCCACATACCTTTTTAAGTCCTCAGGTATGTAAATGCATTCAAATAAGAATTTTCCATTTTTAATTAAATAAGCTTAAAGATATTTAATTTCTTAGTACCAAAGTCCCATTCTAAGCACCTTAATTCTAAACGTCAAGGAAGTTTAAAGCAAAGACAGTGCTGGTAGCATCACCTCTGTTTTGTACTTTCAGAGCCTTGAAAGATTTGCAAATACACTGCCTGGATAGCTTGCTTTATACTGTATTTTAGATTCTGTGGTGGATATGTGAAGAATTTATATGGCTGATAATCCTACAGACAATGCCACATTGCCTAGTATTCTGAAAGCTTGACCAAGGGGAAAAAAATCAAATGTGTTAATGGACTGGTGAATAGTCACATTGAGGTTTTGCATATTTTCTTCTTTGTGTGCTGGTATTTTTAATAGTGGTAACAGCTGTTCCAATTGAAATTTTATATTTCAAATCAAATTTAATCACATTTGCCTAATTGCAGGCTCAATTTTGTCATCCTTCTTTATTGTTGATACCACATCAAACAATATGGAATAATCCCCCAGTAACAGCATTTTATTCAAGATTGTTCAGTGAGTTTCTAGGTGACATGGATGCATTATTGGATGATATTTCATCTCCTTCAGTCTGCCTTTTTTTCTCGACATGTATTTTATTTAAACTGTAGGCTGGTGTCTATCCATGTCTTTTGCAGTTTTCAATGTCTTTCCTCCTATAAATATTCTTTGCCCTCCCACTTTATGGCTCTTCATTGTTACGGTATGAGCTTTAGTCCCATTGCTTCTCTCAGTTTTGTCATTCTCATATTTACAGTATCGGTGTTACTGGATGTGGTGTCTCGTCTGATGCCAGCATATACATCCTAGTGATGCCTTCTTATAGTTTTGGGTTTTTATGCTTTGGATTGAGTTATAGCTTTCACTAGTATTAGATTTTGCTCTGACAACTTCGGATGCATCTATTATCTATCCCAGCCTATGCTCTTCTTAAAGCTCTACACTCACAGTTTGATCACTGTAGGAACTGCATCGAAAATAAACTCCATGCATTTCCTTTTGCTCTTTCCATTCTCCTTTAAATGTGACTATTAAAATATAATATGTCTATTAAATGAGCATCAAATTTTTGTGTCTTTACGTGTAATCCATTTCTTCCATGTCAGTCACAGATCGCATGTAAACTATCAGACACCCAAACCTTTTAATTCAGTAATACATGAGCGTATCTGAGTTTCCACAAGTGATTACTCTTAACATTGTCATAGGGACTACAAATCCCACAGTATTGCACTGATATTTTAGCAGTTTCAGTTTAGCAATTCAACCTTGTTGCTGCTTCCTGCACATTCTGAATACCTCCTTGTACATAATGATTCTTTTCATCATTTTTGTAGGTATTCCTGATGTTCTTTTTCTAATTTTATTTTTACAATCTGTGCTCAGGATCCTTGACATTTAATCCCCATTCTATCTCAGCTTCCACTCCAGCCTTCTTAACTTTTCATTTCATTTCTCCTTATTACCTCCTTAACTTTTCATCAGTTTTCCTTATAGCTAGGAGGGCAAAGGGATTTGGAAGGTTGATGTTTTTTGGGGTTTTTTTTTGGTTGGTTGGTTAGGGGTTTTTTAATTTCTCTTTACTCTCTTTCTGAAGAAAAAACACATAGAAGCAAGGAAAAGGCAGAGTTCCCAGCCTCTTAAGTATGAAAGGTCAGCCTGGTCCAGGAGCTTTCAGAAAAACTTATTATACTCCTGCTACACATTACATTGTCTTTTAAAGTTTCCAAATGCAAATCAAACAGCCACTAAAAGCAATAACAAATGCATATGGCTCATTAATACAGGAAATAAACCAGTGCATAGCATGGAAGTCAGAGTCATCATTTTAAAGTGCTAGAAGGTCAATGAGTATTTGACAGAAATTGTCTCCAAATTGCATGGCTATTTCTAATTCTTATAACAGTTCTTTGTGTCCTTCCCCCACTGGGAAGTACTATTCTTGTCAAAGAATTCATTAGTTTTAATACAGAAATCAATTTGGAAAAAAAAAAATCCACATTTTGCTACTATATTTTCAAATTCACATTCTTCTTGCGTCTTTCTTGGAGTTGGGAGAGGAGACAAATTCAGTATGACAAACCTTAATTTGCATAGTTTTGAAGCCAGGGACATGGAGTCACTCCAAGTCAATACGGAGATGCTAGTTTATCATGTCCACGTACACTTGTTCATACACAGCACCATCTGATGCTTATGTGCTAAACAGAAATACTGGTGTTAAGCTAAAGTTGTCACACAACTCAGCAAGGTTTGAAAATAATTATGGCACAGACAGTTTGGATCTGATCCCAACCCTCCAGGATGTCATGCAATTTCCACAAAACTGAAACTTAAAAAAAAAAAAAAAAAGCGCCTTAAATTTGAAACTTTAGGTGGTTGTAGACAACAAAACGGAGTAACTAACTTAAAATAGCAAGGAGTGGGGAATTATGGGTAACAACTTTGAAATTGATTTCTGTTTTCATTGGTAATAGTCAGGCCAAATTTTGCAGTTTAAAAGTTTCTGCTCTTCACAGACTTCCTTCTGGCAGCCGGTAAGGTTGGTTCCAGCCCTGTTCTCTGCCAGATGGAGCGCAAAGAGGGAAACATCTGCCTCTGTCTGCCAGGGCACTGAAGACATGTCTAACTTGAAGTATGTGAATACTCCTTCCAGAGTGGGAATTGTTGCCATTAAGCACAAAAGACGCCAGACATCATTTTCTTTTGTATCAGGCTACCTTTATGTCACCGCACTCTACCAAGACAATGCAAAGTGAATCCCTGTAGATGACAGGCCGACCCAACACTGCTGTAAAATCATCAACATTCACATGGAGATCTTCCCTGCCAGCCACACTATTTCAGGGGGGAGGCAGGGCAGTGGGATAAGAGTTGATGTAGAAGAACAATCTCTTCCAACTCTTCCATCCAATTTCTGTCTCACATCCTTCTTTCACAGGGCTGGGAATTAATTTTTTTTAGTATAGTGTCACTGTTTCTAGTCAGTTTTTGGATCCCAAATGTCATTTTTAGAGAGCCAGGAATATGCAACACGGCCATGGAATCTGTTCTTCTCAGACCCCAGACCTGCACTGCCAAACTGCAGCTGTCTTCATGCAAAGGCAAGCACCAGGAACTTGCCTCCCCTGCTTCCTAATGCTCCTTGTACATTCAGGCAGCATCCATTTGTGAGCTGGTTCCTTCATTCTTCACACCGACAGGGCTCTTCAAACAGCTGAATCCTACTCATAACAAAAAGGCAACTTCTAACCCACGTTTTGGAGACGGAGGGATGCACAGTGCAAAAGGTCTGTATTAGTTCATCTCAAAATGAGCCGGGTACCACAGACATCTGTTCTTAGCATGCCTCTGCATAGTCTGCCTACAGCCAAGAGTCCAGCAGCAGGGCAAAACCAGCAGCGCTGGTGCCAGCAGGTGGCTGTCATCCCACTGTGGTCCCAGAAGGCCATAAAGCTGTGGGGATTATATGACTTTTCTGTAAATGATAAAAGGGAAAATCTCAGTGCACCCCTGCACTCCTGAAATTGAAGAGGAATTTGGAGTTTTTTATTTATTGATTGTTTAAAAAGCAATACCGAAACACAAATGTTTCAAGGGGCTGTGAAGGGGAGAGAGGGGAATGTAATGATACTGCAAAAAGGTATGGGATGTTTATTACCATTGCTTGTTCTGCACCTAGTCTGCATTCCTAATGCAGATCTACTCAAATCAATATGAGTTTGGGATATACAAAGAATCTGGGACTGGGTTTAATTTTCATGCTAGTCAAAGTGATTTTTCTTCAATCTATCATATAATGCATTTGACATATGGCTTTTCTCTCAATCAGTAATTGACTGGTACATGCTTTGTGCCCCGTTGAAGGTACATTTAATATACTGGACATTGGTGTGAGCTATTTTTTGTCTCCTGAATGACGAATTTAATTTTTGTAAGTTATATTGTACTACTGTTTCTACTAATTTCACATTCTTCACCAGCCCTTCTGTCCCTTGTTTCATAACTAATGTTTTACTTCAAGGGAACAAGGATCTGGAAGACATCAAATGTGCCTTGACATCTCTCAATAGACCATGACAGCCTCCTTCATTATCCACATTTCTTAATGTGGAGGCATCCAGTGAAGGAAGAAACACAAAACTCTGGTAAATAGACTTAGGAAAGGTGACTCACTGTTTTTTTCAGTTATGTTATGAGTGGATTTTCATTGCCCAGACTGACTAGGGGATTGAGCAATTTACCTAACCATCTAGCGGAGAGATACCCAGGTTAGGTTAAAAGGAAGTGTAACAGTCATTTTCCTTGAAAGATTTGGGAGGAAGGAGAAGGGGTTCAAACTGATTTTTTGACTCAAACTTAAATTTATTTTTCTGTTTCTAAAGGAATTTTGAAACTTGGGATTTTGTAAATTGTTTCTTTATGAAAATGAAGTATTTTGATGAACAAAACTCTTAGAAATAGGTATAGAAAAATGTCCTAATTAACATCCATTATATTCTCAATCTTCTAAAAAATTTCCCTATTTGCTGAAACTTTGTATTTGATTCTCTTAAGAATTTAAGTTCCTAAGACTGCTCACTGCAAGCCTTTCTTGGCTGTATTTCTGACCGCGAGCTTCCTTTTTTTTATTTTTACTACTTCTTATATGACTGAGAGAAGCCAAATGAAAATCTTTTACTGGAAGTCTTAATAGGAAAAACAAAACAACTGGAGATGTAGAGCACCACTTCTTGGCTAAAAACAAGTGATGAGTGTATAATGTGGAGGAGGGAACAGGAGGAAAGGGAACTACTAGGTCTCGATCTTCTTTCCTTAAATGTTATACATGCATGAAGTTAATCCGACAGAAGAGGAGATTGCAAGAAATAGGATGGGTCTAAAACATGTGTTGTAGATACTCAGGGTATCAAAAAAAAAAAAAAAAACCAAAACAGCCAGGAGACTGTCCCTAATTTAGGAGGAAGATCTGAACAATTTGCTTGAAAGTAGTGAAAAGAATAGGACTGTAATTCTCCCACATAATAATAAAAAAATAAGCCTTGTTAGGCTACTAATAGGGGGAAAAAAAGTCGGGGGGATGATGCTTAGAATTAGCCTCTGGGATTGTCTTCAGCAGCTTTAGCTGCCCTTCCTCATCTGCATTTCTACTTAAGGGAGTCACAGAAAGAGAGGAAATGTAAGGAGACGAAAGGGCTGGAGCCTAGCAAGAGGGAACCGCAGGACTGCTGCTGGGTGACGTCTTGTGCTGGGCATTTGTTAGGCCAAGTGGACTACAGGAAGGTAAATGAGTGAGTGAGTACAGAACCGGGACTGCTCTCACACCTGGAATAGCAGTGAAACTTCCAGCCTTGGCTGTCCTTCTCACTAGCAGGGGACTTAGATCCATAGTATGGATACTGGGTAGGAATGGCTTTCTAGGTGACCTTCACATTAACCAAAGTAATCAAGGTGTATAGGTATAGTGCAAATCTTGACTTCTTGCTGTGTTTTGTAAATTCCCATATACCCCTTTACTCAAATGAAGATTTTTGTCATTAATTTTAATTAGATTATGATTGCAGTTAGAGGCATTCTCTTAATACAGCAGCAAAAAATGAAGCAGCTTGCTCTCTCTAAATACGTTACCATTTTAAGTGGAGTGCCAGGAGAAAACAAAACAAAACAGGACAAAAAAAAACAAATGTCACGTTACAAATGCAATGAAAAAAACCAGCAACATCAATCCAGCCAATATAAAATGCATTTCTGTTGATGCTCAAGGGCATATGAGAAGTGCTAAAATATATGAGTGAGGAAATGCACTCAGTCAGATGTACAAATGACAACGATTTGGGGAAAGATTCAAAACATTGTGAAAGAAATTCCAACAGGCATCAACAAGCAGAACAAATACACTTTCTCAGATATGTTGTCTGGGAGGTTTTGCAGTAGCTCATTTGACCATATGAGGTGATGATATATCAGGAGATAATGTTTTTACAATCCCAGCTTCTGCAGAAAAAAAAAGGATATTAAAATTTGCAGTAATGATGCTCATCTTCTTGGTTTTGAATAAATCAGTCATGTTGAATTTTCTGTATGTCA
Source organism: Eurypyga helias (assembly GCF_000690775.1). NCBI lineage: Eukaryota > Metazoa > Chordata > Aves > Eurypygiformes > Eurypygidae > Eurypyga > Eurypyga helias. Next base: position 6,468 of record NW_010241088.1, read on the forward strand.
CTAGCCTAACCATATATTTTCCCTTGGTGTATCTGCCACCTGTTGCAAAGAGTAGTTTCTACTTATCTTTTTATTTTCTTTAGTCTGACATATTCAGCTTCATCACAGTCTTCAAATGACATTTTGTTTTCTTGTATTGTAATAACACTATTTTCTATTCCTACCAAGGTAAACTTTTCCCATGCTTTTTCATTATATGCCTCGTGGGTTTTTTTCTCAGTGATTGTGCACTTTGTGGCACAGCCAGTCCTACGCTGCTACTGAGAAACTAAAGGTTTTCTTCTGCTGCACAGTGACAGGTTCACTGTGGTTAAGGAAAATGCAGTAGGTCTTAGGTGGTGATGTACTTCCAGTTTGGGTGCTATTTGGCTTTAGAATCTAATTTAAAACCAAGCGTGCTAGCAGCAGCGACCTCAACCCATGCATAATTCAGACCCTAACCCACTTCAGGGAAGGATAACTGAACTGCTGCCTCCGTACTGCTGCTATTATCGCAGGGACTAGTCCTAAGACACTATGCATAATGGAAGAAGTCCCATAGAAATCAGCATCTTGCTTGCACGGATACTTGTTTAAAGGTTGCAGGGCTGGTACCTTCTCAGGGGACCTCTGCCACACAGTTCTTCCTACAGGCTCTGCAAAAATTGACAACAGAGGTAGCAGGCAGCCTGGTAGATGCAGGATCGGGCTTCAATTGCTTGTTACTGCTCTGATACAAGAATCTTGTTCACGAGTGAAAGGGGAAAAGGCTTGTGTCCCTCAGTTTTCCTTATGCAGTCTATCCTGTTCAGGTCAACCTCTTCAGCTCTTTTGAGCTGGAAGGACCCCTGTCCAGGTATGCAGTTGTTACAGCTGTGACTCAGGACAGCACGAGGAGTACTCCCTGCCAATCTGCAAACAACACGGAGCTGGAGAGGGAGCAGCCAATGCACTGGAAGGCAGGACTGTCATTCTAAAGGACCTGGTCAGCCTGAGGTAATGGTCTGGCAAGAACCTCACAGTGCTAAAGAATGCAAGTACAAATCTTGAACCTTGAGGGGGATTATCCCATGCACCAGTTCAGGCTGGGGTATGACCAGCTAGGAAGCAGCTCTGCATAAAATGAGCTGGTGGCCAAGGTGGGCGGCAAGCTGAACAAGAGCCAGAAACGTGCCCTTGAAGCAAAGGCGGCCAACAGCATCCTGGGCTGTCTTAGCAAGAATGTTACGTTTATTTGCACCTGTGAGGCCATTTCTGAGTGCTCTGTCCAGTATTTTGGCTCCCTAGTGCAGGAAACATGACATACTGGAGTGAGACCAGCACAGGGCAATAAGGGTGGTCAGAGCATGCAATGTATGGGAAGAAGATGAGAGAGATGAGTTTGTTGAGCTCAAAGAAGTAAAGGCTCAAGGAGATCTTATTAGGTCCTGACCAGAGGACACAAAAATGGTGGTGCCAGACTCTTCAAGGAGGCGTATGGTGATGGGAAAATTGGGTAAATTGGAATACAGTAAATTCTGGTTAGATATTAGAAGCTTGTTTACCAAGAGGGCAATCAAACACCATGGCACCGGGGCCCAGAGAGGCTGTGGGATTTCCATCTTCAGGTATGTTCAAGCCTGAAGTGGGCATGGCCCTGAGCAACCTGATCTGATTAGACCTGGTTTTGAGCAGCAGGTTGGGCTAGATGAGCACCGTAGGTCCCCTTCCAGACTAAATTATTGAGTCTGTGGATGTAGCAGTACAATGGACAAGAGAGAGACAGTGCCAAAACAGAGTTAGAGAAGAAGAAGAAAAAAAAAAGTTATAATACTCAAAACACAAACTGAAGAAAAAAAAAAAAAACAGAAAAAGGATAAATGCTGATGCTGTAGTGATACCCTAAGTAAAAATTACCTCTGCTAACAAATGGGGTGTCATTTTAGAAATTAAATACTACAGTGGTCACTTTTATAACATCCTTAAGTGTCTTAGAAAAATACTACTCATTGGAAATGCTTTAAATTAGAATTATTCTCTTTTAAATTATATGTAGAATAATATATTGTATTTTAAAAGATAGTGTTCTTCCAAAGTGTAGCACTTAGAAGTCTTGAAATGGCAAGATTCAGACAGATTTAATTCAGCATTTTCTACATATGTACTGAATCACATTAATGGTGGCATACTAACTTAATACATGAGCATGAGCTATGTTTCCAGAGGATCCATGCCTCTCCATGGAAATGAAACAGGCAGTCAGTCCTTCTTAGAAGCTTCACTATTCATTAATTCCATTTTACCTCCATACTGACTTTTTATTGAATACAACAGTATTCATTCTCTTGGGATATTTCTGTGGTCTTTGTGACTTCAGTGTATGGGTTCTCACAAACAGTAATGAACACATCTGTCAGATTTGGAGATGGTATAATTCTTCCTGTTTCCTAAGAGGGATTTCATATACAGACCGATTGAGATTCACTGAAACTGCCCACTGATGGCAAGAGAAATTTGGGTGCTTTGCACCTGATATTTGGGAATATTTACCCAATTTGTAATATCTTACATGTTAAAAACACCCTTGCAATTTATTTTATTTAACATGAACTCCAAACCTGAATCCAGGTAAGTATTCAGATATTTCTGAAATTAATAATTTCTACAGTGGAAATGCACATTGTGTGAAATTACACTGACCCACAACTTAATGTCATCCGTAAAGGTCAGGTCATCCAAGTGACACAGAGTAGATTCTGATCACTTGAACTAAGAGTTTCAGTAGCTGTTCCTTCCATGGACTGACCCCCCCCGGGAGGCAGGGCAGAGACTTTTCCAGTTGATTTCATATCCATTCACTAAAGGAAAAAAGATGGCCACAGTACTCCTTAAGTCAAAGACAAATTTCAGAGGCAATGGTGCTTGCTACTTTGTTATGAACTCGGCTGTTTTGTTTTTTCCTTGCTGTCTTTTCCCATTTTGCCTCTATTCACTTAAGCTTTGCCTGCACATAGGCTCTGTCTCTGCCTTCTTTTTTCCAGCCCTCCTTGACCGCTGTGAAGCCCAGGCTGCCTTCCTAAGCCCTGAATCCTTGATGCCTGATGGTGCCGTAGGACCAAGCAGTCCCGCACGTGGGCTGTTTCTCCCATGCTCCTTGAGCAGAACATCTCTGAAGTGGGGGGGACATCTCCCTGTTCTTTTTCATGCCCAGAAACACTGGGCTTTCCCATGGGCTGGAACAGTGGGTGGCCAGGAGGCAGTGGCTGGAGCATGCCCAAGCATCCATTTGCTGGTACACTGTTCATTCAGACAGGGAAGCTGTAAATGGATGCAGCATGCTCACTGCAGATGAAATCTTTGGAGAATTTCAGATGCAAACACATCTCTCTAGAGCATAGCAAACTGCAGTGGGGAGTGCAGGTTGTGGTTGGGTTTTGTTTTGAGGGGGATATATGTCAACCTTTTGCTTCTCACTGAGAAACCTGTTGAAATCTTTGTGTTTTTTGCGGACAGTGAGAATATCCATTTTTCAGACTACATGTGATTGAACTTTAGCTGGAGCTTTAAAAAAAAAAAAAAAAAAAAATCAACCCAAGGCAGGAATCATGCAGAGGCAACTCCAGCCAAACTGGAAAGGTTTAATAAAGTAAAACCAAATTGAATCTTGTACAGAAAGAGCTGGCAACATTAACTACAGGTGCCAGTGCTATTTCTATATACAGTATCCCAAGTTTTCATAATATACTAGGAAACTGTTGACATTTTCTCCTCCTTTTTCTGAAACACCAAAACAGAACCAAGATTCTGCATTTCATGTAGTTTTCAGATAGTGTGGTTAGCATGGCACACCTACGGTCTTTATCAATTTTTAAATCCTTTCTCATTTTTTTAATTATATTTGCTATGTCCTTCCAATAATTATCATTTCACAAATAAGACGCAATAGAAACACAACTCAAACAAATTAGCTAACGTATTAATATCTGGTACACACCTACTGAAGTAATACCAGATCTAAAAAACAAACAAGCAACAAAAAAGCAACCCCAGAACCCTCAAACATCTAATTTCCTTCCCAGTTCAGCAGTAACAAGTCACAGAAATGCATTTCTTCTTCAGGATTAATGACAGACTGGTGTTAGTTGACTCACAGATACTTCGACTCCTTAGAAATGCACCTAAATTCTGCTAACACCATCCAGTTTCTCTATGTACTTTAACACATCCACTAAGGCATCAGGGGACTGAGCTTTGGTGGTTGTGTTTGTAACACAAGAAGCACCCAAATATTTGAGAAAAGGAGAAATTGTTGCAATACACCTATGTGTTCTCTAACGGAGACAAGACCTCATAGGTAACTCTCATAAACAGCTGTGAAAGCAAACCTGTTTGTTTATGCTCTGAAGAGCTTGAAACGTAAATAATATTTTTCTTTCTGTTTCTACCTTAAAGGACTATGAACAAAATGAAATGAAACTTGGAAAAAAGTGTTGTACACCATTAGGATTCAGTCCTGCACCTTTTGAAATGAATGAGAACATTCCTATGGTTAGAAGAAAGATCATGATCTTAGAAAGAAAACTGAAGCTTAGAGGGAAAAAAAGGCTAAATTATATTAATAGGGATATAATAATTAGGATTTAAGGCATAGATTTTTTTCTGTTTCTTCACTAGATGATGGCTTTCCCAGCTTGATTTTTTTCCCTTCCCATTTTATAGTTCTGCCTCAAATGTCAGTAGCAGCATTCGCTCTCAAATCTGCATGTTGATTCTTCCTTGCCTTCTTTTTTAATAATCCTTAATGGACATTATCCTCTATCTTCGTGTCCGTGTGGGCTTCTCTCTCATGAGGGAGAGCTGCCTCAGACAGCGAATTACACCAGTACCCATGTTTAATAACTAACCAAAACATTTGCCCTTGACATTCTCAGCACCGTAATGCTAATTAAGCAAAATAAACAGAGATGATATATAAAAAACGGGCAAAGCACTCATCCTTCCCCAAGATTTAATTTGGGATCAGAAATGCCGCTGATGGGAGAGGGAAGCGAGGATTGCAAGTGCATCCGCGCACGAACAGTGAAGTGCTGAATGATGTTTTAAATCTTCCACGAGTGACCTGTGACGTAAAGGGCACGGCAGAAGAGGAATCAAGGTCGTGCACGGCTAACCCTGCACCCGAGCCGCC
>NW_010241089.1:0-18791 GCF_000690775.1 Eurypyga helias
CGCCTCGGCGCTCCCGCGCGGAGGAGCTCGCCGCATCGCGGGGAGGCGAATCCTCGTAGGCCCCCGCAGCGTTTGGGTGCGCTGGAGGGAGTCCCGTGAGTCGAGTCGGAGCGAGCCGTTTCCGTGTGCCACCGCAGTTTCCTTTCTTCTTGGCTAGAGTAGCTGGGTGCCGGCAAGAATTAATATTATTACAGTGGTGATTATTCGCAGAATTGCAGTATGCACGGATGTAGAGGAGAGATGATAATTTACGGCACGCAAATGCACATTTTTCTCTGGGAGCCGTTTGCTCCTGGGCTGCCCACTTAACACCTCTGCTGCCTGATTCACCTCCAGGACTGTCGGCAGTTTGTGGATGGTTGGCCACAAAACTGAAAATTTGATGTTAACGTGCATTCCTTGCAAAGAATTGTGTGCAAAATGGGCAGGTAATCACTAATACGCAAATAATACGCACTTGCCGATGTTAGTCAGGTGTTAACACTGGTTTTGGTCATGTCAGATTAAATTTGTTCTACAGACTTAATGTAAAAGGTTTCTTTTGGCCATGATGAACGAGGATTGTTTGATTGGAGAAAAATCAAACAAGAACACAGTCAATAATTTTTAATATCCAAGACTATTGGGATTTTTATATTTTAGGGGGAAAAAAAAAAGCTATCACACAGCATTCTTTTTCATCATTGAGTCTTCAGTCCCTGCTAGCACAAACCCAGTTCACCCATCCTGCTAGCTGAGCAAAAGTGTTACTGGTGCTCTTGCTGTTTCTTACTTTGGGTTGGATTTTGCCAGTTTCATGTTGGAAATTGAAGGGTAGAAGGAAATGGAATGTGTGTGTAACTGAAATTGAGGGGCAGTTCCAGACCAGAGTTGCGTTCTTTAAATGGCAGAACCATTAATGCTTGGCAGCCAGCGGAGTAACTCACCTTTAAACAGAGGCAGCTATTTTATGTGCTGCTCTGTATTTTAATATGTTGTCCATTTTTTAAGGAAGGTTATTATAGGTGAATTCTGTTTCTAAAACTTTGTGGGTTTAGATACATATTAACCAACCAATTAAAAGGTTACTTTTGTGGAATCAGAATGAAGTGCTCTACAAGGAAGTCCCAAGCCCAGCCACTCTGCTTTTACCGTACCCCAGACTGTCTATTCATTCTTAATTTGGCTCCTTTGCACAAAAGTGTGAATTACTGGTCCCGCGGGGCACTGCTTAGCATGAGCATTGGGTCTGTGCGCTGGAGAGGAGCCTGTGATGGATAGAGAAGAGGTGGTTTTGGGGAGATCTGTGCTCGATCCTTGCATCTGCAGTGTTTGATACTGGTCAGTACTAGTAGATACCAGTCCTTAGGGCAAACTTACTGGTTTGTGTCCTGGTGTAGGTTTGTTTCTGCAAAAAGGCCGGGTTCCTGCATTTGCCTGCTGCCTTCTGCCTCCTTTGTTCTGGCACAAGTCGTTTTGTTGGTATTTCTCTACACCAAGTCGACTGCCTTCACAGCTGTGGTGGTGAAGGCTCTGTGCCTGGAGAAGGCAGGAAGGTGCAACAGCTCTGGTAACCCAGAGAATCTCAAATCGGGTGACCAAAAATTACTTAAAGCATTTGGCCTAAATTTCTTCTGTATTTCACAGCCCTGAATGAAAGAGGAGGGTAATACCTCAGCGTATTTGTGAAAAAGTTGTTGCTATAGAGAAGCCACTGAAGGAATTTAAACGGAACAGGAAACATAACAATAGGCCTTGTGCAGAAGATGCAGAAAATACTGAATAGCCATTGAAGCAAACATTATCGTATATCCTCATCCTACGATGTATGTCTTTGTGGAAAAAATAGCGATTTTGAGAACTGTGTGTAAAGGTTGATGCTAGTCCAGGCACTTTCTTGGATTGGGTTAACTTTTAACCTCCCTATTTCGAGGAGCTTTTGTGTCATTTCCTTTGTGTTGCTGTCCACTGCAGAGATGCCAAGGGTTCTGGCACCTCCAGACCCACTGGGGTGCTTGGGGATCTGACCCTGGGGTGCTTTAGTCTTGGATCTCCTTGCACTCTGAAGAGGTGTGTGTTTTCTGATAGTGGCAGGTTTTTACCTGTTTTTTCCTAAAGCCTTTTCTGTTCCTTCTTCTTTAAACTTCAGGTCCTGACTTTGCCTTGCCCCATGGTGCTGATCCATTTCAGGGGGGGATGGGATATAAATTATAATCTGTGAATTCTCTCCATAATCTGAATCTCTTTACATCCCACATCGTGCTGGAATTCTTTCCTGCATATAGTATTTCAGAGTAACACGTCCTGTTTCCATTGCTGTACCCCCTTATTTAATCTTTCTCTCAGTCACTGATTCTGCTCTCCCCCGTAGAAGTTCCTTATTCACCTGGGCTTCCGGATCAGATGTAACTTCCTGAGCTTCTTCACCTTCCTGTTTCCCTTTCTCTCCCCTTCTCCATCTCCTTATCCCGGTTTGTTTAATCAGCTATTACACGTTTTATGTGTACCTCAGGTTCATATTAAATCTTTAATCCACACTCTGTGACAACTTCCATTTTGCCTCCCCAAACCCCTTTTTCCCTCCTCCATCTGCTTGTCCCCCAAGTCCGTTAGATGTCTTTATTGTCTTCTCTTTATTGTATTCCATGTAGCTTCATCCTCCGTGGTAGGCAGAACTGGGAAGTGGAGGGAATGGATTTCTGAGAGTGCTTTTTTTTTCTGTTCTCCTTTTAATTTTTTACTAAAAATAAATACGTGGACACATCTATATAAGCCGATTTCATTGTACTCAGTTTAGCATATGAAAACTGCCTTCCCATCAAAACTTACATTTCTGCTCTGAAATGTGGACATAAAAGGTCTTATGCTGCTGGTGTTGGGTGGAGAAACCAGTGTGTTCTCTAGTCTTGCTCGTTAGATACGAATGATCGAATTTTGATGGACAGAGCATTTTACCAAGAAAAAAGCACATCTGATGGAAAATACAGTCTGCAGAGGTAAAGCTTGATAAAATTAGGAGCATACTTAGTTTCCTGAGGTGGGCGGCATTGTTATTGGCTGATAACTGCTGATGAAAGATACACAAGGATGCTCTCCAATACCAGCATTCCTTGCAGTTGCCACTGGTTATTGGTCTGCTGAGAAAAGGATGGCAGCTACTGTTTCCAAGGGAAGCACACAGGTGGGTTCTCTTTTGGGGTTTTGGGTTTTTTTAACGGTTTCTTCCCACCCAATGAACATGGGAATGTGGAAGAACATCTCCTGCATAGACAGAGTGTTCGCTCCAGCCTGATTTTACATCAGTAATAATGTTTATGTAAGCAGCAGAAATAGCCCTTAAAAAAATCAATTGACTATTGCAGAAGCTGGTAAGTGAGGGCACTTGGCTGGCGTGGGGAGTGAGAGGTGGTGGTAGGAGGGTTGGATTTCCCTCTTTATCCGCTGTACTTCAGAACGGGTTCACCGTTCAGGCACCAGCCACCGGAAATCACTGTGTGTCCCGGCATTCGTTGGCACCGTGTCTGAGAGAACTACTGAAAGTTTCAGTCTCTGGTGAATTAGAATAATGATGGCCTTTTTTTGGTAAGTGTTGAGAACATTCTGTTCTTCGTGAAATTAGCTCACCCACAGCTTGGATTTGAGAGCGACTGGAAATACGTTTTTAAAACTGAAATACAAGGATTTAGATGAAATGCCAGGCTGCATGAGCGCAGCTTTCCATATTTGCAGTTGGTATGGTAGGTTCAGCTGGCTGTACGCTGTAGTCCGCAGTGCTACTCGCATGTTACAAACAGTATCTACTGTTCCGTGTTCTTCTGTTATCACAGACATTTCAGAATGTTTGAAAATACTGTACTGCACTTAGGAATTATATAATTCTTTTAGAACTTAGATTAGTATGCCCTAAGTCCTTGATCTACTCTTCTTTACAATTTTACTAATATGATTTTGTTAAATACTGGCTGCTAATGCTTCTTGGGGTTTTATGCAAATGAGTTAAGAGGCAGCACGGTTTTGGCAAGCTACTGAGTACTGGTAGACAGAAAAGACCTAATAGTTGCAATTTTTCTGTCTCTGGGCCATTTATCACTACAGTGGTACGTTGCAATTTATTAAAGCTGCAAGATGTTGGATGAAGTGGATGTTTCTAATTTTAGTGTTTTAAAAGTTGCAGTACTCTGGCTCCAATCTAGTTTTTACCATCTGGTTAAATTTCAGTATATTAAAGTGTGTTTTGATAAACATTTAAGGCAGTTCTCAAGCTTGCACAACTTGCATCATGGGCTGAGCCTGTGCTCTGGTGGTAAAGGTTGGATAGTTTTGGGCATTTGCACTAACAAAAATAGATCTTGGATGCCTGTCTTGTTGATGTCAAAGTCCTTCTCCTTTCTCCTGAACTCTGACACCTCTCTCTGCCCTTTCAGCGCTTAAAAGACTTGGGATCAATGTTCTTCAGCTCAGATAATACCGTTTTGGCAGGGGGGTTGCATTTTGAGAGCTAGTCTTGCAACTCTTCCTGGGCATCACTTAGGAAGGGTAGGTCTTTGTCATGGAGATTTACTGAGTGTTTGTCCGAGCTACCTCTTCAGGCTCAGTTGTAGCTCTGAGCAGAACTGAAGAGTGCATGTGCCCTGGCCTTATTTAGGAACTAGGGGTTTAGGACCTGCTACTGCTTTTAGTGCCTGCCCTGTGCTTTCTGGAGGCAGCTTTTAACTCGTCTGCTGCACAGTTGTGTCTGCGTAACCATTTGTCTTACTGTCTTTCGGTTTATACATCTGATTAAAGCAAAATCTGCACCATTTTCATGATATAAGGATTTTTGACACCCATTCCGGACCTTTACCGGGTTGGTTCTGCCTTTGGTTTCACAGGGTTTGGTTTTGTTTCAGGGAAGGGGGAGGGACTCAGCTGCATGGCCTACAATTCTTTCCTGTTGTTGTAGGAAGTAGGTATTTCTGGTTTTTCAACTGACTCAGAACCTGTGCGTTCTCTGTTGGGTTTCCCGTGTCTGGGGTTTTCTTACGCAGCTCTGTTGACGGACGCTCATTTGGAGCCGTGGAGTAGGTAGGGACCAGTCCTGTGAAGAGGTCTGTTTACTCACTGGTTGCTAGGGGACTTTCCGCCCGTCAGCTGCAGCGTCACCTACCTGAGCTGCCTGTGTGCAGTTCTGTTACTGCTGAAGGTCCGACATGTGCTTAGCAGTGCATCCTTTCAGAGTGAACTTGGCAGTTTCTTCATTATGAAGTAAGTAATTTGGGGCCTAAAGCGGAGAGGGCAAAACTACTGGGTTTGTTAACTTGGGTGGTATGTGTAGGAGGTAATGTTTTGTCTTACTTGAGCAGAGTTTTTCTTCATCTCCCTCCCTTCTCACAGACAGGTCGTGGACACTAATCTGCGTTTAGGCGACCAGTCACGGATTTGTTGTGCATAATAGAGTTAATGTCCAGTTAGAAATGAGGCAGCAAGACTAATTCTGCAATTTTACAGCGAATCGCCTTCGTTCAGTGTAATTTCCTATCTGCAGTCATGCAAAATTACTTTTGATGCAAACCCTGTTCTTGCAGAGAACGCCCCCGAGTTCCCTACGCTTCCTGGAGGGGTGAAAGTGGGGAGGCAGTAGAGGCGACGAGTTTCCTGCTCAGACTTGCTTCCACCTAAGTAACGTGTTTCTTTCTTTTTCAGTGATTCTCCTTTGCCTGTTTCATCGCGTGTCTGTTTTGTAAAGTTCCATGATCCTGACTCGGCAGTTGTGGCCCAGCATCTGACAAACACTGTATTCGTTGACAGAGCCTTGATAGTCGTACCATATGCAGAAGGTTTGTGCATTGTTTAATGGTCTATGAAGCCACCGTATGATGGCATTTTATTCCAGTATAGCTCACAAAAATGAGGATTAGTAAAATGTCAAAACATCTAAGATACGAACGTTTTGAAACCCTTGGTATATTGCCGCTGGCCCCTGGATTAAATAATTATTTTAACCTAATGACACTGAATGGAAGTGGAAAGTTCACTTCTCTTGGTGGTTTTATGTGTCTTTTAAGTTTAGAATATGAACATTTTAGGCAGAATTATTTGCAAATTTTGCTTTTATCAGTCTCAGCGAGACAGCTTCCTAAAGAGGCTTATGCAAACAGGTCAACATTTTAAGGAAATTTTGCCTTAATAATTGTTTGCCACTTTGGCGTAGGCGTAAATCTCTTCATGAGAATGGCTTCTCCCTCACCGTGAGCGCGTGGGAGAGTAGATGAACTCTGAGATACGCTGCCACTGCACTTGGTTGGGAACTTCCCGGAAAGGGCGCTCGCGCTCGTTGTGAAGTCCAGTATACCAAGGGTTTGCGTAGTTACCGTGTAATTTGAAAGTGAGATCTTCCAAGAGGTGCCACATGGGCACTGGTACTAGTTTGTTGGGTTTTTTTTTATTCCAAGTTTTCTTGTTCATCCTTGATATATTTTATAGAATTTCACTAAATAATAAACTCTTCTCTCTGTTATTTGTGTGTGTGATTTTTGTAGTGGAGAAGGCAAATGCAAAGCCCTTCCAGATGACTGAAAAACAGTGGGTCCTCTGCAGCTACAGGGGATTCTAGACATTAACTAAAGGCCAGCAAGCACTCAAGTCCCCAAGTGTTTTCCTGGTGTAACCACTTGTTAACTACATTTTCTCTTCTTCTTTTTATTTTTACATTTTAGGGTGTTACAGTAATTTGAAAGGCAATGAGCAGGGTTTTTGGAACTTACCTTAAAAACAAAGTGCTGAGAAGACACCTCTTCTTACAGAAGTCTTATTAAACTCTTCTAGACTTGCTTTAGAAGTAACTGATTTCCATTGTACTGTTTCTTGATTTACTTCTGAAATAATGGATTTTCCCAGATCGCGTGAATTAAGTAAAATCTCTGCAGATTAAGTCATACTACAGTAATAAATATGGGACGTGGCCTGGGTTCAGACCTCCAGTCAAGCCGTTGTAATGCTGTAGGCTGTCTTTTGAGGCCTGGGGAGCTGTCTTATCTTTGTATTCCTTAAACTTAAATGGTATGAAAACGTAATTTCTGGAATGTAGGAACCTGCAGCATGGCCTTTGGTAGAGACGTGCTGCTTTCCGAAGGCACGTTCTGAAATTGCTGTGGAGCTTCTGCTTTCGCTAGCTTAGGTAGAACAGCGTAGCTGGAAGGCGCCCTGTCCTTGTCTTTGTTTTAAAGCACGACACAGCGACAGTCCACTGGACTTAGTACTGGGATATCCTCCAAGGCCTGTGGTGGAGAATGTTAGTGTTTAACTTTTCCAATAAGGATAAAAACATTTTTCTCTTTGTCAGTCTGACTTTGTCCATTGAGCTTGATGGTGGATAAATCTGGCACATAGAGAAACCTGCCCAGTAGTTTTGGTTCAGATTGAGTAAAGAAAATAAAATAAATGAAGTAGAATATTTTCCTGGGCCTGTTTAAATCGAGGAGTTCCCCAGGGGCTCCTCCCTGTGGGGTTCTAGTGGTCCAGAATGTTGATGTGGTGTATCACGTTCGGCCGATAAAAGTTACGCCCCTGGTTCTGTAACCATGTGCTTTTGTCCCTGTGCTGGAGTCTGGTTTTCCCTGAAATGCATACTGCCAGGGTCCCAATTCAACAAGCTGTTTAAGCACGATACAGCAAGATTCTTAAAACCGTAGTGAAATTGCTCATGTGCTTAAAGCCAGGCATATGCTTAACTACTGTGCTGAACTGGGCCCTTTTATCTTTTCTTTTCTATTGTGATAATTCTGTATGACTATTGCCTGTCACTAAAGTAAATGTTTATTATCTGTTTAGCGCAATAATTACCCCTATATCACAAGCGCACTCCAGTCTTAGCACACACAGACACTTTGGTGTTGGCTGTTGCTTTGTGTTATAGAACTATACACAAAGGCTACGGTAAGGTTTAGTATTTGTAATTTTCACTGTGCTATTCCTAGATTTGGAAGGAACTCTGCGGTTAAAGATGGCTGGGGGGGGTATTTAGGTTCTTTGGTTAATGTTTGTTTCTTTTGTCTGTTTCTTTTTCTTTCATTTCTACACATTCATGCAGTATTTCATGGTTCTAACAAAGCAGCAGTAAAAAAAGCTCTTGAAGCATGAAAATTAACTGGTGAGGGGCCTCATTGCTTTTTTTGAAGTTGTAGTGTATTTATTTCTAAATACTTTTTTTAAAAAAAAACAATTAGAGGATCGGATGCATGATTTTTTTTTTTAATGAATGCAGATCTTCTGTGAGGTGTCTCAAGATAAGTCTGAGGATTTGTATTTAGATGCCAGAAATGTTGTAGTTGCACTAATTTGAAATGTTTAGATATAATTTATAAATATCCTCTGAGACATAATTTTGCATGCAAAATTACCCCATAATCTCTCTGTAGGTATGTTAATATATTTGTGCATTAATGCCCTTTATCTAAATGACCTTTTTCCCCCCTCTCCCTCCATAACTTTGGGTATCTAAATTGATGACAGCTCAATGACACAAGCAAGATAACAGTGCTGTGTATGATACATTTGTTTATATTATCGGCACTTCTCAGTATAGGTGGAAGGAACCATTACCTTTATTTAACAGTGGTTTTTCTTTTTTGTTGTTGTGTTTTACAGTTCTTTTCCCTGGTTCAGCCTGAACTATATACCAGGCCCTGCTGAAAATACCACCCAACAGTTTTCTTCTGCAGCTTATCCAGTTTCTCTTAAGTGCCCTGTACATATTGTATGTTTTATGATGAGATGCAGTTTCTTAATATGTATTACAGAAACACTACTGGTATTTGCAAATATGTAGTAAAATTGTTTTATTGAACTCTCATTTTGGGGGCTTGGGCACATTAACAAATTAATCCATCTGTATAGGGCTTTTGCTGTTGGATAGAGTAAAAATACCTACACAATTACTTGTCTCGTAGTAGGACCCTTAAAATTACATGTGCAGAGCAGGCAGTGCAGTAAGACGCTTGTCTTAGTTGGCTGCAAGATTTTGGGCCAGAAGTTCCTTCTGAAATGGCAGTGTGTAGCAGCACTCTTGGTACAATAAGCATGGCACATGTTGGAACAAATGCATTTTACTGCGCAGGTAAGGAATGTGCCGCACCGCACTGTATGTATGCACCCATCCGCCCGCACACACGCACCCCGGGTATTGGAAGATCTGCAGAGACTTTCATTTTCATTTGACAAGTCAGCAAAAGCCCTACGCTTGATTCAACAAAAATATTTCCATACCTTCTCTTTTTAAGTTTTACAAAATTTATGTGGTAGGTGTAAAAGAAAACATAGTGAACTGTACCGTATTATTAACCCCTAAATCAAACTTTTTTTGTCTTGTGTATCTTGATTTTTCTGTGTGCTTTATAGTGAAGCAGCCGACACGAGTCGTTGTTCATAAAACAGCTTTTGAAAGTTGAGAGCACACCCCTGGAGAACCGACTGTGCTTGCTTACGTTTGGTTCATGACTTAAAAATCGAGTACAGGTGATGAAATCTTGGCAGTGTTAACAAAAAAGTAGTGTGTATTGTGCTATTTTTTTGCTCTAGAAACTTAACCATTTGTAGAGAAAAAGGAACAGTCAAATTTTCACCCATTGAAGTTTCATTCTGGCAAAAAAAAATTAATGATTAAATATTCATAGACATCAAGCTTTGTATTTTAGCCAACATAAGTACTTTCAACAAACTCAGGTGGTGTATCAGGGAGACATTTTCTGGGTGTATTTGTGTATTTTCTGCCTTTGGAATGGAATGCGTTCTAATGCGAGGCTGTTTCTCTGCAGGAGTTATTCCTGATGAGACTAAGGCTTTGTCTCTCTTGGCACCAGCTAATGCAGTGGCAGGTCTGCTGCCCGGAGGTGGACTCCTGCCTACTCCCAACCCACTTTCTCAGGTAGGCTTTCCTGCTAGACTGCAGCCAGGGGGACCTGCTAGGTGTATCCTGTAGGATCCTAACTTACTGTTGGTTTTTTTCCAGGACAAATAGACTGATGTGCTAGTGCTGATTCCTAGAACGTTTTAGTTTCTCTCCCTTGATGGATTGTTACAGCTCCCTGACATGGATGGTGGCAAAACGCCGATAAGTTGCTAGATGGGATGCTTTTATTTCCCTAATATGATGCTTCTGGCATCTTGGGGGCCCTGTGTTTCTATCCCTCTCATCCCTCTTTTATCCACTGTACGCTCACAGACGGATGTGACAGGCAGCAGGGATATTGCAGAGGTTAAACGCGTGAAGTTCAAGGAGTTGATGTGCTGTGGAGATACCTTCCCTTAATTCTCCAGCTGAGGGGAAAAACGCTAGCCTGTATTTGCTCCCTATCTAAATACATCAGAAGTCCTGTGGAAGATGAACAGTAAGAGTAACACATTGTGGGAAGAGTTTCAGTCAAAGCACGTGTCTTGCTAGACAGCAAAGCGCAAGAGGCAGATTGAGAAGAATAAAGCTGCAGTAATTCTGCAGTTCTCAAATCTGCTTCTGCAGCTTGTGCTTAGCTCTTTGTGGAGCTTCCGCAATCATCCCTGATTGCGTGAAAGGTACACTTGCCATGGATCGTTCAGGAGGTCTCTTGAGCTGTGCGTAGAGGGAAAAGTTTAAGTTGGAAGCTCGAGGAAAGGGTTGGAAAAACAAACACCGTCTTAAAACTCTTTCACCAAAACCTGTCTGTATATAAATTCCTGAAAATGGCGGTAGAACCACCTTAATTTTCCTTGTCACTCTGAATCCCAACCTGCTCCCAATCCACTGGCTGGTAGAATTTATTGAACGCATCCGTTTTATGAAGAATAATTGTGGGCGGTCTTTGTTTTTTCAAACACATCTCGGAATTGTGTTCTGCAGCTCTTTGGGCTGTTGCTGGGAGTTGGGCATCCAGCTCGGTAAAACCAAATTAGAGCTGTAGTTCATGTTCACGGAATCCATGTGCGGGGATGTGGCTTTTCCTGTTGCGAGAGGAGCTCGCTGAAAATTCGCTGTCGAAGGGTGGAAGGTTCTGCTCTCTTGCTCTGCACCCTGCGCTGGTGCTGCTGCTTCCGTGCTGGCTCTGGAGCTCACCGGATCCTTCTGTGAACCGTTGCGTTCGCTTGATGCGGACACCACAAAACCAAGTCCTCTGATGGCTTGGGGGGTTGAATTGACCGCTGAGTCTCAAGTGCCAGGATGGTCAGGAAGGAAGGGCCAGCAAGACCTCAGAGCAGTGGCACAGCGAGCGTTGGATTAACTAAGATCGGGTGGTTTATAGCACAGTGTGCGTTTTGTTGCAGGGTAGGGTTTGATCGCTCTAAATGGCAAAAAAATGTGGTTAATTTAAGGAATTCAGACTTATGTCATCCATCACCCTCCAGTAGCTTTTCAACGTATTTCCCAGTTTTAACCAAATTTGAGGAGTTTGCAGAGATGCAATGATACTATGTTGTCTTTTTAGCATAAACCATGTTCATTTTCATTCTACATTGATTTCGGTATGTGGTGGTTGGCTCAAATGAATTTTCATCCTAACACTGGACAAGACTTTCATTTTTAACTTTTTCTTGAATACAGTGAATTGCTTTAACGTTTTTTCCCCCCCATGCCCATCGGGATGCAGGGAAACAGAATCTCATTTCAGAGTATTTATAGGAAAATAAACCTGCCACTTACTAGGCTTTGGAATACCTGATTAAGGAAAACTTAAATACTCAGGCTGACCTTAGGGTAAGGTTTCCTGTAGCTAGAAACCTGAGTGAAACCCCGTTGGAGTTTCCACATGCCTAATGGGTGTGAATCGATCCACCACCTTACCCATGGAATGTGACTCTGATTGCTGTCTCTGTTACAGATTGGTGCTGTTCCTTTAGCTGCTTTAGGAGCTCCTGCTCTTGATCCTGCCCTCGCTGCTCTTGGGCTTCCTGGAGCAAACTTAAACTCTCAGGTATGTCACAAATTCTGAAAGTGTCTTTATTGTTCCTGGCACGCAGGTGGTTGGATTAGTGTACGTCACACACCAGTATGGTAAATGACAAGCTAAAGGTCCAGTAATTCTGTACTGAGGCTTGAAGAAGTGTTAAAAAATACTACTTTTTATGACGGGCTTGGCTCAATCCAGTCTGCGCAGGCTGCTGGTTTTTCAGACTCTTAAAACTGGTTCAGAATGCTGTCTGTTTCTTGGTGTAGCAGGTTTGTATATGAATGCTTCTCTTCTGCTACCCTCTCTTCTAGTTTAATTTTCATTTGTATCAGTTCAACGGCCACTGGAAAATCCAGCAATTGACGTTTTTCTTGAGCATGTTTGGAATAAATGCTTTCTGTAGGAGTATCAAATTAGGTGCCAGAAGGAGCTGAGAAATAATTTGGGACTAGTCATGCAATATTTCAGATATGTGTCATTATCAAGCTATGAACAGGGGAAAAATTGTTTGACTTTTCAACTCTGTAGGTGTAGAAGATACTGCGGAGACTTGGTTAGGCTGTGGTCTTTTTAAAACTGATTTAAAAAAAGACTTAAAGTACTAAGTAATAGTGGAATGTTGAGATTTAAGGTATTTAGGATACAGCAACCAAATGCTGTACAGAGAACATGTTTTACAGGTACGGGAAATAATAACGCAGTGCTGAGAAATCCATCCTTTAGTGTTCTCTTTATGCATGCTGTGTGTAGTACAAGCAGTTAATGGTGTCATGAAATAACAGATAAAATTCAAAATGCCCATTAGGAAAACACAGATTGGGTGATGGAGCTTCTTTCCTTTGTCCATTAAACTGGCTGACAGACTTAACAGACTGTCTGGGCTCAGCACGTGTCTGCCTCTCTGTATAGAAAATTAGCGGGGACCAGACGTTTTGTTGTTGTATCCCACTGGTACAGAAAGAGACTGACTGGAATATCATCCTCTGGCAGCCCAGAAAGCCAACGATATCCTGGGCTGTATCCAGAGAAGTGTGGCCAGCAGGTCGAGGGAGGGGATTCTGCCCCTCTGCTCTGCTCTGGTGAGACCCCACCTGGAGTGCTGCGTCCAGCTGTGGAGCCCTCAACATCAGAAGGATATAGACTGGTTAGAGTGGAGATGCTCCGAGGGCTGGAGCACCTCTGCTGTGATGAAAGGCTGAGAGAGTTGGGCTTGTTCAGCCTGGAGAAGAGAAGGCTCCGGGGAGACCTTACTGCAGCCTTCCAGTGCCTGAGGGGGCTACAAGGAAGCTGGGGGGGACTTTTTACGAGGGCCTGTAGTGACAGGACAAGGGGTAACGGGTTTAAATTGAAAGTGGGGAGGTTTAGATTAGATATCAGGAAGGAATTCTTCCCAGAGAGGGTGGGGAGGGACTTGGACAGGTTGCCCAGAGAAGCTGTGGATGCTCCATCCCTGGAAGTGTCCAAGGCCAGGCTGGATGAGGCTTGGAGCAACCTGGTCTAGTGGAAGGTGTCCCTGCACATGGCAGGGGGTTGGAACTAGATGACCTTTAAGGTCCCTTCCAACCCAAACCATTCTGTGATCATCTAGATTTTCTTAAGAGCCGCAAAATACATATTTTTGGTGGAATTTTTAAAGAAGCTTTTGCTTATTGTTCATAAATTGGCATTGAGGACCTCCATGGGCAGGCAGCTTAGTTCTCTAATGAGGTCTGTATTGGAGTAACAGAGAAACAACCTGTAAGTACCAGAAGGGTATTTGTATTTTAAAGGGCTTTGATCCTGTCCAGGAAAGGGCCTGTGTTTGGCCGCTGTGGACAGAAGGTACCTAAGCACCACTGAAATGTGATGTTCACACCCTCACCACCACCCACGGGTTTTACAACAGAACAGCATGCCTTTTTGTCTGTAACTTTTGGGGTGTGGTTGGGGTTTTATCGTTTTGCTGTAGCCATTGCTGAAGGAAGATAATCTTCTTAACCGTACGCATCTGCCCACGCAGTTTTAACTCTTTCCTTTGTTTTTCTCACAGTCTCTTGCAGCGGATCAACTGCTAAAACTTATGAGCACAGTGGATCCAAAGTAAGCATCAGCGTTTACAGATGTTTGTATTGCAGTACTCTTGATCTTGGGAATATCTGTGGTGACTGAGAATCCAGTCTTTGTCCTGCTGGATCTAATTAGGGTTGGGGCAAGCTAGTGTCTTGGGGATCTTGTGCAGACTCTTTGCTGTGGTGGAGAGAAGAGGGGGAGGAAGTGAAGATTATTCAGCCTGGTATCTACAGAATAACACTAGTTAATCTCTGGGGTTTCATTCTGCTAGAGACAGAATCCGTTTTCCGTATGTCATTTTTGCCACTCCTGTGCCCGTCACGGGAAGGTGCGGCTGGCAGCTCGAGTCCTGCAAGGTGGGCACGGGAGGGCTGCATACCCCTAAGAGGGGTAGGTATGTGAGCTGTCAGAGGGTAACAGCAGACGGTATGTCTTATACTTGGTGGAAAAAAGGAGCAAATAGCAGTAAGCACATGTATTTGCTAATTTTTATTTCAGTATTCAGAAAAAAGGATGATTTTATTCAAAACAGGATGGCATGGGGACAGCAAGGAGGGGGGAGTATGGCACTTGGGGTATTAGGGAGCTGTTGAGCTGCTGGTGACATTGCAGTAGGGTGATGAAGCACATGCCATTAGGAACAAGCTGTTAGATCAGCAGAGGAGAAGTGTACCAAGGGCCAAGAAAGCACATCTGCCCCGGCAAGCCCTTGTTCTGCAAATTGCAGGAAGCTTCGGAGGGAATTCCTGCAGCTCTGGGAAAGCCCATCGCCGTGTGCTTGCCCTGCTGCTGTGTGCGCTCCGTAGACCTCTAACCCTGGTTGGCTCTTCAGCGTTTCTAAGTGGTCCGAGCCACCTGATCCCTCCTGGGCATAAAGCTGTGTCGTCATTTCTAATGCTGTGCTGGCATATTGTTCCTATTTCAGGTTGGAATTCCTGTAAGCAGGGAATGTGTAACTGATGGAACAAAGTAGTTACCCGGGATAATGGATTAGCTCAGCGTCAGGCAGGTATTGGGTGTGCCTGGTTGGCTTCAGAGCCACCGCCTGTAGAACTTCAGAAGTCATCACTGTAGGCTTCTGGTACGGCTTACAAATGTGGAAAGGGCCTTTCTGCTATGTAATACACCCTTTCCCGTGGGGGTGCTCTCTCAGGCGATGAGAATTGAAATTGTCCTGTACAAAAGTGTTCTGAAAAGTGCCACTGGGAACATCTGCAAGACAGTGCAGACCTCCCTGCTGCTTGCAGTCTGCTGGAATCTCTGAGCTGTATGGGCTAGTATCTTGTGCCGCTCTTTTCAACATCCTAGAGTTCCTGCTCTGTTACCTGAGCGTGACAGAACGCGGGCGGATTCAGATTTGCTGAGATGGGTGGCTTTGTAGGCTGCAGACTGACAGCGGAGGCCTGTATTGCTTGGATTCATCCCTACTAATTGCTAAAATTCTTTCCTATTTGCCAGGTTGAACCACGTAGCTGCAGGTCTTGTTTCACCAAGTCTGAAATCAGATACCTCCAGTAAAGAAATAGAAGAAGCTATGAAGAGAGTACGAGAAGCACAGTCCTTAATTTCTGCTGCTATCGAGCCAGGTAATGTCAATCGTAGAGCACCTCAACCCATTCAGGGTGGAGTTCTGACTCGGTGTATGATAAAAGCTGGTGGGTTTAACGGTCCTACAGTGCGAATGCTGCACGTGTCCTGCAGAGTGATGCGGGGGATTAACCACTTGTTGTTTTTCCCAAAACTCACTAATTTGAAGATTGCAAAATGCTTGAGCTTCCCCTGATGGAAGTTCATACTGCCATCCCTGAGATTGCAGCTTAGCCCCTTGACATCCTACTGATGTGTCATCTTGGGGATGATTTCCTTTCTTGTAATCCCTCATCTGCGGAAGTCTGTAAATAATTCTCTTTTTTTTGTGGCTTATTTGAGGAGATTTTATTTTGGAGCAAGATGCGGCAGTTCATCCCCAACTGCTGGATCCACAAAGTCTGTGAAGCGATAACTTGGGACACTGGAAGTAGAGTTTTGCAGCCTCCTGCCCATTTTCAGGAAAGAAGAGCACTCCCATTCCTTAATTGTACCAGAAAGATGTGCTGATTGTTTTCCTTGAGGCTTTTTGTGGGAAATTCAAAACAAGTGGAGAGTTTCTTTCGCCCTTCACAAAAACGGCAGATTCTTGAGATTTTGGCAAGACTTTCTGTTGCCTGGCAGCTCTTGTCTCGTAATGGACGTAACCGTTTTCTGAATTTTGGCCACTTCTGTGTAAAGCTTGGTTGGTTTTTGGTTTGAGGAAAAGAGTAGATAAGCCTTCTGTTCAAATGTCAAAATATTCCTTAGGTGTAGTTTATTTTACTTTCCTCTACAGCGTGGAGCTCAGCTTCCTGTCCTTTATAACATCTTCTTGGGTGTTTGACTGCGCTTTTTCTTTTTAACTCCAGACAAAAAAGATGAAAAACGAAGGCATTCAAGGTCGAGGTCGCGCTCCAGGAGGAGGAGGACACCTTCTTCATCTAGGCACAGGTAGGGAGCTTATTCCCTTAAAAATCCCACAACGCGTGGCTGAAACAGTTCCTTCAGAACTACCTCTGGGAAGGGGCGCTCCTCCCGTGGGGGCTGGCAGGTGAGGGATGCAGATGGGCTGAAGCAAGCTGAGGCTGCGGTTTGGGTAGGCTGTCCTCTGGTTTTGCGGAAAGGGTGGGAGAGATGACAGCAAAAAATACCTCAGAAGTACCCTAGAGTGCTGCAGAAGGAACTTCAGGACACCTAGTCCTAGCAGTGATTTTATTAAGCAGGGAATTGTTTCTGGTGTGGGATAAGCGAGGCCTTAGCGCAGCGCCTTGGCTTTGCACAGCCCTCGCTGCTCTGAATGTGGAGTCGCTGGGGGCTGCCACATCACGGTAGTTCCTTAAACCCCTTTTCTGTCTTCAGTCTCTTCCCAGTGTGCCTTGTGGTAATGAGAATTTGTCTAAAATCCATCTAGTAGGAGGCTCCTCCGCGCGTTGTTACTTACGTACGTAACCGTTTGCCTGTTGGGCTGCTTGTTTCTGGTGTGCAGCAAATTCAGCGCAGGGGAAGTATCCGGGAGAGAAGTGTTTCCCGTGTTCACGGTTTACTCGGGGATCAGGCAGCCTGACAGAGATCTTGATGCTGTCCTACCCAAACTGAAAGACATGTGGCTCATTTTCGCTGCTGGCTTGTCAGCTCCAGTCAGACAGCACGTGCCGGTGGTCTGGCAGAGCTGTTGGAACGGTGCCTTCCCGATCCTTCCGTATTCAGTAGCTGGCTTGGGTTTGGTTCCGTGTTGTAAAAATTTCCTCACATTTCAACGTGACGTACCAATTTGCCCCTACAGTAGGGCAGTACTGAGGGAGCTGATCGACACCTTGTTGTTCTGCGCACGCAGCATTTGTGCACTTCCTTTTTCCTTGGTGGGCTCTGTATGACTCCCTTGCTGTCTTCTGGTGGGGAGGCACAGGGACAGGTTGCCCGGAGAAGCTGTGGATGCCCCATCCCTGGAAGTGTCCAAGGCCAGGCTGGATGAGGCTTGGAGCAACCTGGTCTAGTGGAAGGTGTCCCTGCCCATGGCAGGGGTTGGGACTGGGTGAGCTTTGAGGTCCCTTCCAACCCAAACCATTCCATGATTCTGTTTTCCATATCACTGTGCATTCCGATACCGTTAGCACTGAGCAGGAGGATTCTGGATGGCGTATCAAACTTTCCCATTTTAACTCCCATGTACAATATGCTCCTGGTAGACGGTCAAGAAGCAGATCAAGGAGAAGGTCCCACTCAAAATCAAGAAGCAGGAGGCGATCTAAAAGTCCAAGGCGAAGAAGATCTCACTCCAGAGAGAGAAGCAGAAGGTCTAGGAGCACATCCAAAACCAGGTAATTGCTTCAGTCAACCTATCTGCTAGAAACCAATGATTAAATTTTGGTGCTTACTTAAAAAAAAGACCCGAACCACCGGCAAACAACCACCGTAGGGTAAAGTTAACCAGTGGCTGTTTTTAAAGTCACGCTGTCCTGTGACACCGTACCGAGTGACGTTACACTTGCCCTGTACATGTGCACCAATGCATATAAACACGTAACGTGCTTTTCCCAGGCAGACGCCGCAGGCGTTAGCTTGACTCGCTCCATTGCTGGCTTGAGAGAGCAGGAAGCGAGCGCCTAGACCGGCAGACTTTGTGCTGTTCACAGGCGGTAGCCACAGAGGAACTGCGAGCTGTTGCAGGCGGCTGTAGGTGTTGCCGCTCGTGGCGGGACGGGCCCCAGAAGCACTGAGCAGTGAGCGCTGACCTGTGTAGTTGCCGTGTCCTCAGTCGTTTCCTACAAGCAGGGACTGTACTTGAGTAGTTTGAAAACGCTGTAAACTTAAAATCCGTGTTTTATTAAAAGGGATAAAAAGAAGGAAGAGAAAGAAAAGAAACGTTCTAAAACTCCCCCCAAAAGCTACAGCACAACGAGGCGATCGAGAAGCACAAGCAGGTAAGAGTGTCGCGAAGCCTCCCGTGGTCTCCTCTTCAGCAGCAAGAACGTTTCATGTGTCAGGGTGATGGTTCGGGGGGTGCTGGGGGGTGCACCAACGCGCGTGCGTGCTGTCCGCGAGGCGCTGTGATTCCCTGGGGGTACTGTTTGCCTCAGAGCGGTTTCTGCGTCCGCCGTATCATACGATGCTGGGAGGTGACTGTTAAACTCCTTCCCACTTTACAGAATAAATCTGTGCAAAACGTGCCTTTTTCTTTAAAAAACTTAAAGTTGCCTTGGAACGTTAACGAGAACAAACTGGTTTGTGTGTGCAAAGAGCCCAAGTCCCTAACGCAGTCTGAGCTGGCAGCCGGTTGGTGGAGGTACAACGTCTCGCTCG
>NW_010241089.1:18893-19185 GCF_000690775.1 Eurypyga helias
GTGGTTACTGCCTGTTGCGCAGCGCCGGGTCTGAGGCCGGGTCTGGGGCCGGAGGGGTGTCTGTGGCTTTGACAATAACCCGGATCTCTTTCCGACAGGGAAAGACGACGTAGAAGAAGCAGGAGCGGAACACGGTCACCTAAAAAACCCAGGTCTCCTAAGAGGAAGATGTCCCGGTCGCCGTCTCCACGGAGGTCAGTGACGGAACCCCCGGTGTCTGGGTGGGAAGCGGCCTGGTGTGAGCTCAGTGGGGTGGTTTGCACGATGGTGCGTTCCCTGCGCCTGGCCCATG
>NW_010241089.1:19256-23608 GCF_000690775.1 Eurypyga helias
CCCGAGTTCCAGCCCCTTCGGCTCTGTAGTGGGAGCCAACTGACTTTGGGGTGGGCCCGGGCTTTGCGTGACGCTCTCCCGAAGCGGGGGGCGCGAGGCACTCCCTCACTGAACACCGCGGCGTTGCTGTCCCTGCTGCTTAGGCCTCGAAAAAAAATGTTGGCTGAGAGCGCGCGGCCTGTCGTAGCGGCACCCCACCATCTCTCCCTTTGGGGTGACGCTCTGGACGTGTGCCGTTGCGGTGGGGGGTGGCTGCGATTGCGGGTTTAACTCTGCATTACCCTTGTAGGCATAAAAAGGAAAAGAAGAAGGATAAAGACAAGGAGAGAGGTAGAGATGAGCGGGAGCGGTCGACGAGCAAGAAAAAAAAAAGCAAAGACAAGGAAAAGGATCGAGAACGGAAATCGGAGAGCGATAAGGATGTGAAAGTATGTTTAAAAACCAGCCCGGCCCCGCTGCCTGGGGCGCGGCCTCAGCCTGAACCCGCCGGGGCCTTGGAAGGCAAGTTTTTACTCTGCTTTTTTTTTCTCTCGGCAAAGCAGGTCACAAGGGATTACGACGAAGAGGAACAGGGATACGACAGCGAGAAGGAGAAGAAGGAGGAAAAGAAAGCGGCCGATTCTTCCTCCCCCAAGGTAAAGGAGGCGGCGGCCGAGAAGGGAAGCGGCGACCCGGCGCGGGAGTCCAAGGTGAATGGGGATGATCATCACGAAGAGGACATGGATATGAGCGACTGAGGTGGCCTGTGCAGCGAAGGCGGCTGCAGACGTGCATCGGTGTCATTCCTGTGTGATTCTTTTATGCTGTACTTGTTAATCCTCAATCTCGGTGTATACAGCTCTGAACTCTCCATGGTTTGTAAATCTGATACTAACTCACACCCAAAGCTTCCCGGGAGGGTAACCGTTCTCCTTACGGCCCAGAGGGATGGCGTAGCCAAGCCGTTCCCACTAACTTGGTGATGCTTCAGGCAAAAGTAAAAAGCTGCATGCATCTACAGCAGGCATGGACTGTTTGTTGTACGATCTCCCGTAGTAAACAGCTCACTTCTGATAGTGTTCCTAGGCTCCGACGGGGCGCAGTACTAGAGCAGTGTAGGCAATGCGCTGACCGCGGCGGAGCCACCCTCGGCCTTCCGACGGCGGATCCGCCTGGAGCGTGACGACACAGAAAAACTGGGCCGTGCGTCTGGAGACGAGCGTTCGGCTAGAAGTAGATTTTGGGGTTGGTTTTATTTTGTTTCTTTAAGCCACGTGGCTGGGGTTGTGTTGTTTCGGGTTTGGTTTTTTTCCCGGTGGGTTTTGTTTGGCTTGGACAAAATTAAAATGCACTGACCTTTTCGAGGGCTTCTTTTGGTTTGTTTAAGTCTGTCCGTTCGGATCCGTCTCGGGCCCGGCGCTGCGGTTCTTCACGCTCCTCCTGGCGCCGGGGGAAGGCTCGGTCAGTGCCCGGCGGCTGAAGGCCGAGGTGCGCAGCTCCGGGGCGTTTTACCTGACGAGCTCGGCCGTTGCCGGGGGTGCAGTGCATTTTAAAGTTGGCCTTGGGAGGCTTTTAAGAGCGCGTCTACTTGACAATGTACTTTTTACTTGATCTCAAGTTGTATAAACTAAGGACTTTGTGTTTACTGTCACTGCAGTAGTACTTCCGCACCCGGTGATCCCGTGTTATACGCAGAGTAGTTAGACAAGCTGTTCTCTTAGTTCCAGAAGTTGAAGAGCTTTTACTTTTGTGCAGGTAAAAAGACAAAAGTAGGCTACAGTCTGTGCCATGTCGATGTACAGTTTCTGAAATTGTTTTACAGAACTTTGATAATAAAACCCTTAAACTTCTACTCACGTTCCTACAACACTCTGCTGGGATTTATTTACTGGATTTATTTATTTTTAGAGGATGGAGCGTCGCCTCCTTTGGCTGGGGTGTATGCTTCTCTTCACCTGCCCGTGATAAGGGGGTTTAATGCTCTTTCTCTCCTCTGGAACGGAGCGTGGTGACGGAGCCGTGGCGCCTGCCCGCTTAGCTCGGGGCTGGTGCTGCGTTTGGAATTCTCCTGGGTGGAGTGAAGGGAATGGGGCTTACCTCGGGAGGAAGTGTGGGACAAGCACTTCTTAAAAACACCCCAAGATTTGCAAGAAATGTCTTGTATTTTCATTGCAATAGGAATGTTCAGCTCCGGGCTGGGAGTGGCCGAAGCGGGAAGCGGCGAGCGCTCTGGAGGGGGTTGGTGTCAGCTGGTTTCAGGGAGACCCTGCAGCGCTGCTCAAGGCTCCTCAGCCGGGTGAGTCCCAGGGCAGCTTCTGCCCCTGGCAAAGCGGAACTTGCCCTTCAGGCACTGGGCAGTGTCGCTTCTGTAGAAGTGTAGATTTTTACCAACGGCGGAGTGTTTTGTGAGCAGGGAGAGGTGCGTCTCGCCTGGTAAGGAGAGGGGTAGTTCTTGCCAAACGGGCTGAGGCGCAGGGTGTCTGCACAGAGGTGCCTTCCCCGTTGCCATCGAGGTGTCGGTAGGTGAAGCGCAAGAACATAAACCCAGTTTTGTAGTAAACCTCCTCAGTCCTTCGGTCTCCTCGTTGGGGGAGTCATCCCCGGGCCACACCGAAGGACCTGCTCAGGGCGTTGAGCTGGAGGTGGCAGATCAGGGGCCAAGTCACTTGGTTGGGTCCCTCCCAACCGCCCGGAGCCCAGTGCGAAGGGAGGGGGTGGGTTTAGCCCACACGTGCCGCGTGTAGAGGTACACGGGCTTCGTACCCGGGGCTGTTCGGGGCGAGCCTGGGCATTGCTGAGCTGCGCTGGGGAGTGGCTTCAGGACTCAAAACAGCTGCCCCTGGCTGGGGCCTGCAGAGCAGCAAGGCCTTGGCTGTAGGGGGAGGCCCAGATCTCACTCACCAGACCTGGTGCTTGCCGGAGGGCAGACAAGCAACTGTAAACAGAGAAACCCAACCTACACCCTGAAAAACCACCTACGAGGCAAAATGAAGCTTCAGACATCGAGGTTTTGCTCCCCAACCCGCCCCAAGATGTTCAGCCTCCACCCCTCGGCACTTACGCGAGCGCCGTTCTGGGCGTAGGAGACGGAACTCCCGTAGTTACCGTGCAGCCCGGCCAACTCCCAGCTCTCCTCTCCCAGGAGGCTGCTCAGGAAGTTCCGGTGCCTGAGGCTTAGGGAAATGCCGCAGCCGCTCTCCGTGTCCTTCCACCACGCCCAGGAAAAGCCGGAGCTTTGCCAGGGTAGAGAGCGGTCTGAGATGAGCAACACCACTCCCACGGACCGTAGCCACGTGGGCCCGTCCCCAGTGCGGATGTGGATCCCTCCGTGCTGCAACAGGAGTCAGAGCTGGGAAGCATTTTGGAATCAAGGAGTGTAGTTTGGTCTTTATTCTAACAAATGATACAACCAAAAATTCCTATTAGTGAAGTTTAAAACATGGACCAGACACCTAGTCAAATGCAAAAAAAGTGACCTTGTTTCCATGGAACTACAAATCGTAAGGAAAAATCAACGTGAAACTGCAGCATTACAGGAAATCTGTTAACACAGGTTAAATAACGCCGTCACCCGCACGTGGATTACAACCCAAGTACACGGACAAACAACTAGGCGGTTGCCGTGGGCATCAGGTGGGTTTCCAGCACAGGAATATCCAGAGGGTTTTGGAAAAAATCGTTTCAATACAGGGATCAGGAATTGCAGTAAAGTGAGCGCAGTGACTGGAACAGCAGCTCCTTGGAAGGAAGAAGAAAACGCATTCCCTTTGCCACAACTTAAAGCGATTATTTTGGAAGACCAGTAAACCAGCTGGGTTAAGGAACACCCCCGGGAATTCTTTCGCAGCGTTTCATTTCCGCTCCCCAAGGCAACTTCCGACGCCTGCCCCGGAAACCTCACGGCCAGCCGGAAAGGGGTGTGCTCCGCCCCGCGCTCTCCCACAGCCCCGGAACCGAGGTTCCCTCCTCCGCACGCGCTGCTCCACCTCCGAGAATCCCGCGGTGCAGACGCACATCCGAGCACGGGGAGCGTTCCCTGGCCTGAGCAGCTCCCTCGCCCCATGGGGTCGGCCAAGCCCGGGATGGCAGGTTTATCGCCCGGCTGTTTGTAGTTCTGGGGCGTCGTGTCGCAGCGGGAACACCCACGCGTGCCCGCAAACCGCTGCGGGTACCCGTTCACTCGGCAGGACCAAACCTTCCCGCGCACCCAACGCGCTCTTTGGGGAAGGATAAGAGGGAAAACAAAAACCGAGTTCTAAACCAATCCTGCTGGAAAAAAGGTTCCAAGAGGTAACGGAGCAGGAGAGCGGGGAGGACACCGGGGCCGGCAGCACAGCTGCAGACTGAGGCTCCCCCGTGGCACGGCACGGGCG
>NW_010241089.1:23629-48051 GCF_000690775.1 Eurypyga helias
GACGACGCGCTTCGTGTCGGCACGGCACAGACACCCTCCCAGCAACGAGTGACCGGATAAACCGCCGAGGCCAGCGCGGGCGCTGGCACCGACGCAGCCTCTCATGCCCGGCTCACTCCCGAGGATTCCTGCAGCTCGCGGGGTATCCGCCAGGAAACCACGTCCCAGGTGTCTCTTAAGTGTTTCAAAATGCATCTCTAGGAATGTTTCGGACAGAAAACACATCACTGAACACTGGAAGGAAACGTACCGAGAAACAGTTCGCTGGGCCTGACTCGATGAGGCTGTCGCAGGGATCTGGGAGCAGTCCCGGCCCTGGGCAGGACGCTCCGGCTGCGGCCAGCTCACTCAGCAGCACCAGGCCGTGTTCACCGCAGTCACACCAACCCCTGTCTGCCCTCACTGCTGATGCTCCAGCCCAGAGCAAGCCTTAACGTCACAACCTGCCCGGTTTCCGCACACCTTGAAGCGTATCGAGGTGGGTCGGTGTAATCGTGAAGGTTAAAAACCCCTAAAGCTGCAGCCAGAATCCGCAGGACCCACAGAAAACACTGCTTCGAGTCAGCCACCCCGTCTGGCAGCAGCAGACGACGCGGGCCGTTCTGCTGGGGGGACAGAACCCCGTTTTCGCATCAGGCGACGCAAAAAGCCACGCTTGTTTCTCACGGGGCCTACAAGTCGCTGTACTGCCGAAACCGGGCGGCCCCGGCTGCCAACGCTCCTTCCCATGGCAGCGAGCTCCACGACCCTAACTCGGAATAACCACAAAGGCAAAGCGACACGGAACACGGCTCCTGCCCCTCAACACTGAGAAAAGGGATTTCTAACTTGGCCAAAACGCCCCTGCCAGTCCGTGCTCCTGCACAGCACCCACATCGGCCTCGCCCCGGCCCGGCAGCTCTACGCGGAAAATTCTACCCGCGATGCAAGGGGGCAACAGGAGAGATCTGCCCCACACCTCCAGCTCAGACGGGCGACGCAGTCCCTACACCCCTTCAGCTCTGGCCTCTCGCCGCAGGGATCCCTGCTGCTCCTCGCGGGAGCGCAGCGGGTGGTGACGTACACCACAGATGTACCAGCTTTAGGAATTCATCGTCACTTGGAGGAACAAGTTCTCTCATTCCCATCGCAGGTTCAACATCTGCTGCTGCTACAGTGCTTTGGAAGTCACCACCCGTCTACGCTTCCCTCTTCCCCTGTAGTTCTGTTTTGGATGGATACTCCGCTGTATCCGTCACAGGGTAAACACAACTCGCCTGTCCCACCTGGGGTTTTACAGCAACCTGGAAGAGCATCCGCCTCCACTCAGTTTATCCAGCGATTCCCTGGGTCTCCCCGCACAGTTACGCACAGGGATTCCAGCGTGAGAGCGTCTGCCTCGGACGTGGACTCCCACCTCCTGCCCACGTGCCCGACCGGGGGGCTGTTGCTGCCTCGGGGGGAGCTGTCTCCCCCGCGCGCCCGCGGCGGCCGGTACCTCGACCGAGCAGTGACAGTACTGGTTACACCGCAGTTCGATGCGGGACTCTCGGGATTTCCAGAAAAGGTTTGAACTACAGTGCACAAAAGGTCATTTTGAAAATATTTACATTTTTGTACAATTACACCACTGCACTTTAATCTAAATTGCTGAATACAAACAAATAGCACCATTAGCCTTTTGCACAAATTCCTTCTAAAAAACCAAGACGCTGGATTAGTGTCAAATTAGGAGACTGGAACCACTTGGAATGAGAATAAGCTCAGGAAGGCAGAGTACAGAAACGCCTACCTGGATGCAGTAGGAGGAGGTTGACCTGGGAAGGTCCTAAGCATCTGCAGCTCCCACCGTCCGGTGAGCGCCCTGGTCCACGCACACTACAGTTTAACCTCGAGACGGACTTTTACTCAGCCCATTTAACCCTTGAGCTCGCTGTCCCAGTAACTCTGGCTACACGCCCCGTGTTTTCACACGGCAGCCGTTGCGAAGCAAGCCTCCTAAGCGCCCGGGAAGGAGGAGAAGGGGAGTTTCCAGGGAACGACGCGCTGAGGATGCCACCCGCCGGGGACGGCGGGGACTCCCGAGGCAGCGGGATGGAGAGGTTACACGCGAAGCCAACGGAAGGGAGGCGACGGGGAGCTCAGTGAGGAAAGGAGAGGATCAGAGAGGGACAGATAGCACCCCGCTGCTAGAGCAGGTACCTCCTTCCCCCCAGAGCGACCGCTCTGCCGGGAGGGTATTGCGGTGGGAAACGGAGTTGTTTACTGGTTACCATTTGGGCTCATTCCTCTACAGAAAACGCATTCCTTCTAACACACGTCCAACTAACATTCAGATTACTGAGCTATACATAACGGTACATAGCTTACAGTCCGTGAAAACAAAGCTTGAAAGAATATCGTACGGTCATCTCGCGGATGCTGGGATGGTGTATGGGGCTAATATCCGGCTAAGACATTTCAACTTTGATGCTAATGGTCCAAGAGTGCTTTTCGTGTCACCAAGAAACGTAAAAAAATTTAAAAACCAACGCTCGTCCTCACAGCGGTCATGTGTCCTCAGGGCACCAGGCCACCCCGCGCTGGCGGTACCGGGTGGATCGAGGTGCGAACGACACGTCGGGGGAGTCGCTGTGAAGCGGGAGCGAGACTGGATGCCCGTTAGAGTATCAGTACATCAGTCATTCGATGCGTGTTCCCTTTTCCGGATCATGAAGTTCATCCCTTCCCTTGCGGCCCACGCTCCCATCCGTGGGCCGTTTGCAGCCGTCTGCGTTCTCCGTGGCACGCTGGTGTCGTTATTCACCGTTAACCTTCCCGTTTCCTTAGAGATCGGGAAAGCGGCTGGGGTCCTCCTTGTAATCATCGGGAATGGTGAAGATGGATTCATCAAATTCATCGTAACGGAACTCCTGAAAAGTCACAGTGGCTGTGATGGTGGGAAATACAGGGATATCTGGACAGGGAGCAAAAGGGTACAGTGAGGAGCAAAGGAATAAAGGCTTTTTACCTTATTTTTACCTAATGATCTGTAACTTGAGGCACAGAAGCTCGGTTAGTGTCCTGCACTGTGGCAGCTCAAAGCCCTTAAGGAGGGGCTGCCTTACGGAAACCTAGCATGGGAACAACACCCAGCTCAAAACGTGGCTGGACCTGATGCTCTTACAGGTCTTTTCCAACCTAAAAGCTGTAAATTCAAAAAATCGTTAATATGATCAGTTTAACAGTTCTCCTTTCTCCACGGATACCGATGGCACCACGGCTCTGCGAACGTACAGATTAACCTCTGCCGAAACAGAGGACGCTGGCCTGGCGATGGTGCAAGGGAAAGACACACGGAGGCTTCAGCTGAGCAGCCCCCACATGAGGAGATGGGCTGTTCTACTGTAAAATATAACCCTTTTTACACCGAAATCGAACGCTGAAGCACTGGCTTGCCCTGAGCTAAGCAAGAATTCCATCCTCACTAAACCGAGCTTGTCCCTGCCCATGGCAGGGGGGGGGGAACTAGATGGTCTTTAAGGTCCCTTCCAACCCAAACCCTTCTGTGAAATAAGACAGAAGGTAGAACATAGTTTGGTCAGAATTGCTGAGCTCAGACAGCTTACTGGAATGTAGGAAATCCTGTAACACTCAGAAAAGGTGCTATTACTTTTTAGCAGTTGGTACTGTGATAGTCTATACCATGAATAATTGCGTTACACGTTTCCCTTTGTTAGAAGGATAATGGTCTCATTTCTATTTAGTTCTAAGTGAAAAAAAACCCCAATATCCTTGAGGAAAGAGAAATACAACAACGCTGCAAAACACTTCACTCAGGACTAAGATCATCCTGCAACGCAGCGTGACCTCAGCATCCCTACACCACCCGTGGAACAAGCCCCCTGCGTCAGACCTGCAGGGCTCCCTTCCTGCCTGGGGCCATACTCACTGTTCAGCTCCAGGATGCCTTTTCCAAACCCCACGTTCCTTCCACGAACCTGACTGCATTCTCCCGACATCTCTCCTTAGGAGAGAGAGTTCCTTTCCAAAACTCAACGCATGTTTTGAGCATACTGCAGGAGTAAGTGCACACAATTTGGAAACGGAGGGCCACAAGAGTCCCTGTAACATCTTACCTAATTTTACAGGAAAGCCTGGTGGAAGCTTCATTTGAACAAATTCTCTAAGTTTGTTAAAGTGCTTGAAGGGTGCAATTACTTCTAAAACATTCAACAACCTGAAAAGGAAAACAGGTTTCATTGCAAGTTCTTGTTTCACAAGCCTTCCCTCTAAAAAAGATAAAGGTGACCCAAAGCAAGGTGATCACAGAGTAAGATAAGTGCCCGGCTCCTCCCACAGCCGGCCCGGCAGCACCGCGGGCTCCGGTGGGAACAGTCTGCTCGCCCGGCAGCACGGCTTCCTTCGCAGCTTTTGACCTGCCACATTCCCGAGGTATCAAGGGCTTGGCAGTTCACAGACACATTCCAACACCGGTAACGCTCACGGCAAGTAACTCAGACTTACGATTCAATTCCTAAGGGGAATTCCTGGCTCATCGCTATCGTGGCTTTAAAGGTTTTCTTGCTTTCTTTGCAGACCAGCTCTCTGCCCAGATGAGGAGCTCTGAGGGGGAGAAGGACAGAGTCAGTTTTTTTCCCCAGGAAACCTTAGTTTTAAAGGAAGGAAACAAGGCTCAGGTTTGAAAAAGTCAGTAGAGAATCCCTACAATAAAGCAAATACTGTGTGCAGCTTTTATTTTAAAGATGAGTCGGCAACCACCTCAATTCAGGTGACTGAGCTCTGCTAAGCTAGGGGGCAAGACAAAAACAAGCAGGGAGAAGACTCTGGAAAAATCTTGGAAGAATTCTTCATAAACATTAAACATTATACTGATAAATGCCTCAAAGACATGAGAGTTACATAGTCTAAACAAAGCAGCAGGTTTTTTCTAGTTCAGCTTGATTTTGCTTTCAGCCTGGACTGTGAAAACAATCCCAGGGAAAGCGGAAAAGTTCTCTCTCACCTCGAGAGGGCAACACTGGGAAACACACGACAAAAATCTGCTGTAGGAAAGCAGTAACAGGTAACAAACAGGTAACAATAAAGTAACAGATCTTTTCCTCTTCTGCTCTGCATTAGCTAGGAATGCAGATTTCCCACTGAACTCCCCTCGGTTGATCAGTTTGTTTAAACACCGCGCAATCTTGCGCACACTGTTCAAGCATAACCTCACTGTCCCCTGGAGTATTGGTTCCATCTCCAACACATTCAAAGTGAAACTAGTTAAAAACACCCCCAACAGATCCATGTGCCTGTTACTCAGTCTGTGCTGGAATATCATGGTATTCCCTGGTATCATCTGGTCATGGGCTAGTCCGTAGACCCTTGGAGAAAGGACTTGCAGCTTTGTTCTGATAGGGCACACTCAGTACGTGTTTGGGTCCTTCTACATTCAACAGCCAGACAGCACGCAGTGCAGGAAAATAAACACTGCTTGCACCTTCTGCAAGTGAAGGTACTGCAAATCAAGGTACAGCTCTTCTCTGCCTGGTTACACACCCAGAGGACAGCATCTCACGCAGCCCTCGCCAGTACGAGGCGATCTGCATGTCCCTGCATTCCAAAGCGTGGGGTTTCGGACGCTGCCACTAGAGTCTCGTTCAGTCACCAGGTTATTTTAAACATTAATTGGGTTATTTATTACTATCATAAGATACATGAATTACAGCGATGCATGTGTCAAAGTCTTCCTTAAAAAAAGCCGGCTTGGATGTGCCTATTTCCCAGGGGTTCACATTCCGAGCCCTGGGTACAGGCAGACGCCCATCCAGTACTTCCATCACCAGCTGATGCAATAAAATTCATTATGTTGAACATCTCGGACATCGACCCCATGTTCCTCTGTCCCCAAAAAGCTACAAGCAAAAAAATCATAGAATCATGGAATGGTTTGGGTTGGAAGGGACCTTAAAGATCATCCAGTTCCACCCCCCCTGCCATGGGCAGGGACCCCTTCCACTAGACCAGGTTGCTCCAAGCCTCATCCAGCCTGGCCTTGGACACTTCCAGGGGTGGCGCATTCACAGCTTCTCTGGGCAACCGGTCCCAGTGCCTCCCCACCCTCTCTGGGCAGAAGTTCCTCCTGATATCTAATCTAAACCTCCCCTCTTTCAGTTTAAACCCGTTCCCCCTTGTCCTGTCACTACAGGCCCTTGTAAAAAGCCCCCCCCAGCTTCCTTGTAGCCCCTTCAGGCACTGGAAGGTGCTATAAGGTCTCCCTGGAGCCTTCTCTTCTCCAGGCTGAACTCCCCAACTCTCTTGGCCTGTCCCCAGAGCAGAGGGGCTCCAGCCCTCGGAGCATCTCCGTGGCCTCCTCTGGACCCGCAAACGAGAAAGTGCCCACACAGACCCCCCAAACAGAACCCGGGAATCTGCAGGAGCGACGGGAATGTCCCCAACACTTACTTTCCGTTTTCGGCAGATATGTACTCCTCCCACGTAATGGTGTTGGGCGACGGTGGCGTAAGCGACTGCCGTCTGACGGGCTGTTCAGGGAAACACAACTCTTTAGCTTTCCTTACATGCTCTCAGAATTCTGCCCCGCAACCAGATCCAGCTGAACGTTAACTCCAGGAAGAGCAGCAATCTAGCCCATCCAGTCCGCAGCAGACACTTCACCCCTCCATCCCTCGCTCTTGCTCTCTGTCTCCCCCTTTGGGTATTTGGCCCCAAACCGTGTTCTACCCAGAAGTTGGCTGTTGTCATGCATCGGTTCATCAGTTAACTCAAGTGTCTGAATGACAAGTAGCAAAGCACAAGACAATGCCAAAATAAATTAACCATTTTTAAGTCTGTATGTGTGTTCCCAGATGATGTCTGGCTCACTCTGAATAGCTCTTGATTTCACGGTGATAACAACAGGCTCAAGCCATGTTAATGTTAATGAAGCTAAAGGCAAACATGACTGAAACGAGAGCCAGAAAGGCACTCAGCTTCTTCTAGACCAAATGTTTATTGTGCCAAATGATTTGTCACAGCCAAAACCAGACAAAAATTGACAAATTAAGACTGAAATATCCAATACAATCCAAGAAATTCCTCACTGTGTGCACTAATCAGGATAATTCATTAACATATCACCATGATTATACTTCTAGGTCGTACTTATGATTTTTAAATTAAGAGATTCAAAACAGAATGAAAACATTATCTATAGATTTTGCTAAATGAGTGGTGCAAAAGATTATTCTCCTGTGCAAAACCTGACATCCTGAGTAGAAGTATACCTCAAAATTTTGTTCCATTAAGTTGCCACCTTTACTCAGGCTCTCCATGATAGCTTTATTTCGAAGGATATCCTCCTCACTGAGATGCTCTCTTCTTTTCCTCGATTCCAACACAAGTCCATTAACCAGGTAGAAATCTGCCAGAAAGTTTCCTACTCTTTCCTGCATGAAAGGAATTGGACATTAAGGACTCACGGCTGATAATTCTTATATATCCTATTGCACTGAAGTGTAATCCTTTGGCTAACTCCGGGATGGAAGCGTGGTACTTCACCCAGCCAGCCCCAGGAGCTATCTGTGGGCACTCCCAGTGAGGTACGTGCAGCACAAAGGCCAGAACTCATCAGGAATGGGAATTTCACGTCAATGAAACTAAGAGAGAAAGGACTGTTTAACAAATCAAGAGCAGCCAAGGAAAATCTGACTAAAATCCCCTTCGCAGCAAGTAGTGCTGAAGTGCAACGCACACACAGAGCATACGGAGTTGGGATTTCGTAAGAGGAAGGAAGTTGCGAAGCACCAGCTCAGCTGAAAGCGTGCCACAAATGGCACCACCCGACCAGCTCCAGGTGGAAACAAAGTCCACCAGAGCTACTCACAACACGCAGTTTCCTACACACAGGAGTTACGACACTGGCCGTTTCAGTTTTCTCACAGCTGAGAGCTTGTGCCTCCATCGGGCTGGCACCACGGAAAGGGAAACCGTACCCCAACACCCCCCTCCTGCATTTCACAATAACCTTACTGCACACCCTGGAATGCATTTGCAGAGACAGCACACTCCCAGAATAAAGCCACTTTCCGTACAATCTGCTCTCCTCCCGCCCCATACCTACAGTCTGGAATCCTCCTCCCAGGCTACGCTGTTCTGACGCGGGCAGTCGACCACACAGTCTGCGTGGTTGAACTAACGACAACTCTGGGGAGACATTTCCCCCTGCCCCCAGCGTGTCATTCTCCCACTCCTCCTCTCTTCCCAACCACACCAGCATCAGGCTGAGCTTTTGGGACTCCAGTAAAGCAGGCTGTGAAGTTTTCTTTCAGCTTACTGTTTTGTCTTCTCGGAAAAGCCATCCCGTTTGGGCACGCGTGAAGGTGATTGATTTGGTTGATAATGTTGCTGAGTAAATATCGCTGCTCATCAGTATGTCGACCTCTTCTTCTGTTTCCATTTCAGATTCCTAGAAGAAAAATTCCCACATACGGAATAAAACTTAGCAATAACGTATCAATGAACCTTTTCCTTTAGAACTTTTCCCAGAACTAGCACTTCCTGAATTTTCCAACTGTTTTCTAGAAGCTCTGGCCAAATGGCTAACAAGTAATTTAATTTTAAATACTAATGCAAATAAAGCATCCAAGCATGATCTATCCAGAAAGGTCAGCAGCCACACCCTTTCCAAAAGCAAAGATCCGTATGATTAAGTGACTGGTGGATAAAGCTGTAATTAAAACCTCGACTCGCTACAAGAGGTCCCATGAGTCAGACACTTGCATTATTAAGGACAAAGGTGGCAAGGGGTGACTGAACGGCTGCAAGGCTGCAAGCAAGGTTGGAAACCCTCCCGAGGACACCCCAACGAAGCCCACTGGACAGACTGGAAGTAGCATGTGTCATAACTTCAAACCTATTTGCCTATTCAGAATGTTAAAAGATTTCCCAACACAGTCACACTCTAGCTTTCCCCCGTTTAGCCTGTACTCCAAAGCCCCGGTTTTCATACCAGAATTTTATGTGACCCATCCAGCTTCAGTTACATCAACTGAGCAAACAATTCTTTGGAGCTTGTTTGGGCCTCCTGGAGAGGCACATTTTATTTAATAAAGTAAGTCAGACTTCTGATGTGAAGTAAAAGCTTGGGGTATTTCCCACCCGTATTTACCTCGTGATGTATTCGCTGGTAAACTTTCTGTTCATTGTCTAAAACTACAAAAGATTCAGAGGGTGCTGCGTCACCGTTAAAAATGAAGCTTAAATCCCCTCGTTGGCACTTCATGTCGGTAAAGTCTATGAGAGTTGTGTCCAGCCTGTGAAAATATACCAATCCTTTAAAAGTGACCCATAAACACTCAAACACATTAATAAGTTCAGGTTGGAAGGAAAGCCTTTTTATTTTAGTTATTTTTTTAATCACACCCAAACACACTAAGGCCCAGGTTTCCATAGAGTATTTCCCAAGTGAAGCCTGGATGCAGAAATTAAAAAAGCGCTGCCGTTAACAAACCAATAAGCTTCACATCGTAACATCTGTACCACTGGAAACGTATTCCACACTACTCTCAGGCTGACCTCATTGGAAAAGGGAAAGTTTCCCTGTATTTCCGAGCTGCCAGCACGAGGAAGTGAGAATGCGTAGAGCCCGTGCGTGCTACACGCTGTGAAACACAACTGCTCCGTCTGATCAGCATCCTGCTCTACCAGCAGCAGCCACTGATCCCAGTAGCAATATTAGGACATGACCCAGTTTACAACGGGGACTAAGAAACAGATGGATTTTTTTTTTTTAATTTGACTTATTTTAGTTGCTATTTTTAGTTTTTCCCCCTTACCAACACAAAAGAAATGCTTCTGCTGACCTGAATAACTGGAAGATGGAGCCAAGGACAAAGATGTCCCTAGTAACTCATATCTGTCATTGTCAGAATATTTACTTCTTCAACAAAGATAGTTAAAAAACCCGAATTTAGTGACCACTTCAGCTCTAAGGGGCGTTGGCTTACTACTCATCATATATTGGCCTCTGATTTCAAGAATCTGCAGCTATTTCCACTCCATGCCAGTCTCGCAACTCTCTGTCTCATGCAGGCAGAGCACACAAAAATGAGAACACGGGCTCAGAATCCAAGTGTCAGACCACACATCTGTGCTAAAAGCTTCAACAGAAAAAAATCTGCTACAGACTGCATCTTCTGAATCATATTCTTGACTGTATATTTGTTTTAAATTTTGGAACCTAAACCGAAAAGGCATTTAAATCCAGAAATCCAGAGCAAACCAGTTAAAGAGCTGAGCTTGGAAAACATCCTGGAAGCCTTCTACTGAGTCTGTGAATCTTTCACATTCAGCATTTTAAGAAGAGAAACTACTCCACCTTTTTTTTCCATGGAGCAGCAATATTCCTCCACCAAATCCTGAAAGCCCATTTATTTGAAATGGTGTTAAAAATACAAAATTCCCATTTTTCCATTAACCATTGTCATGTCCGGTAGATGAAACCTTGTAGGGATTAATTGCTTTTGCTCTGTATTTTAAGTGACACAGGAACCAAAGTTAAATTTGGATCAACAAAGAAAGAGCCTGGCGCTCAAACCACTGCTGGCCTCTGAACGCCGCTGCGCGCCCACAGTGCTCTTCCACAAACGTTTACAGACTCCTCAGGGATTTCTTTCGGACCACGTGGGAAAAAAATTTTTCACAGCGTTTTCACTAGCGTGCAGCTATTTGACTTGGATAACACACACGGTAAAATCAATGCTTACCTGATATTTATACCTTGTTTGTGTATTTTACATGCGTCAGAAGGCAGAATTCGGGAGAGTAAAGGCACTAGAGGGAGGGAGAGAGACTACAGTTAGGCCATCAGGGTTCCTCTGGAGAGTATTTCTACCACAACCACACCTCAGTTGGAATGGCAGCGCACTCTCACACATGCCCGTTTTTCCATCACAGTCCCACACAACTGCCCAGCAGCAGCCTTATTTCCATTCAGAAACTGCGAAGCTGATGTGCAGCAGTACAGCCTACGTGCAGTGTCCTCAGCCACAGCTAAATAATTTACAAGTTCTAGTATCTCGTCTTCTAGCCATTTGAAATTTTCATTCTGTGACTGGATAGCTTACTGATAGATTGGACTGACTGAAAGCTACAATTAAAGCACAACACCCACAAGCAGGAAAAAACCCAATACATCAAGCAAACATTAAACCACCGGTGAAAACGGGAGTCTGCACAGTATTACGAGATGGGTGTAAGGCACTGCAGCTGTCCTTATTCTAAAAGGGATCATTTACTTTACAGCAATAAAACCAATTCAACACAACGGCATCTCAACACCTTCTTCAAAAAGAACCACAAAGAATTAAGACCACCTCCTCAAAGTAATTAGCCCAGAGGACAGACAATCAGGACAGAGGCACTGCCCAGGGCATCCTTTTCCCTTCAAGGCAGTGCATATATAGAAAAAACTAGATGTAAACAGAGGCACGTCGAGGCGCCTGGAGAAGAGGACTCCTGGAGAATTCCGCTTTCCTTCTGGCATCACTTCTCCTGCCAGTGAAATCTTATGTCTCATCACTAAGCCACGTCCTGCTCCACGCCTACAGCTCTCTTTTCTACGCTGACTCGTCTGTGAAGAAGTCCACTCACTAAATGTGCAGCCCACACCCAGTAAAATTAGGTTTTTGCTCCATATCTGCTCAAAGTTTGATGGCAGCCTGGCTGCTCGTTCCTCCTCTGAATAGTGGGAGAGGCAGAAGCACACCAAGTACTTGGGCTATGCCTATATGTAAGGGTGAAGAGTTACTCACTTGAGCTTCAACCACTAACAGAAGCTATCACTCCAGCATTTTTACATTATTCAGACACGTTGATCATTGCTAATACATTTTTACCGATTTATTTCCATTTTTCTTCTCAGATAAGAGGTGGAAATTGAGAAAACACTAAACTTTAAAGACAGTCACAGAAGAAAATGTTACGGTGAAGCTGCAGTTTGAAGAACCCATCACACAGCTGCCCTGGACAGACAGTCACCAGTCAGAGCAGAGGCTGAAATTCCAGGAATTCAATGCCCTCAGTCCAGTTACTCAGCTAAATGGTTCACACCTCTGCTCTACCAACTGACCAGAGAGAGACATCTTAATACTTTAAGAAATCAATTATTAGAAAAGTAGAGTAAGCAACAGCTTGTTCCCCCCATATCGTGTCATTAAATTACAGACTAGACTTCAGCTCCAAAAAAAGAGCAAGCAAAAATAATTCAGAAAAAGAGCTGTCTGTGCTGTCTCTCTAACTTGCACCTTGAGAACTGGATTGTGAACATGCAATCCGGAAGAAAACTGAAGCTGGAGGGAACAGGTGTGCTGACGACCGATTATATTATCTCCCTACGGAAAGGAATACGCAAGTGCTTACCCCAACTTTGAAAATCCCAGTGAAGCTCTAGATAGAAGTCACCTAGCTGAGAGGAAAAGAATGTATTAACACACTTTTTAGTCTGAACAACTGTAAAATTCACTGAAAGACAGGCAGAAGGTGTGTTCTGCCAAAGAAAACTACTTCTCTCATGTTCGTATTTGAATTTACACTGAACTTACATGATCTTATCAATTCTACTCTA
Source organism: Eurypyga helias (assembly GCF_000690775.1). Lineage (NCBI taxonomy): Eukaryota > Metazoa > Chordata > Aves > Eurypygiformes > Eurypygidae > Eurypyga > Eurypyga helias. The sequence goes on from NW_010241089.1 coordinate 36,216, forward strand.
GTTAAAGCTTCAGAAATGTGAAACAACTCTGAATTAGCCATTTTCAATTAATTTTTTGAAATAGTAGTTTAGACAGCTATTAAGCTGTGGATTGTAAAAGATTTATTGTAAACAGGCATTTAAAATAAAAAGCTCTGGGAAGCTCTTTGCTTGCTCCACATGACCACATCCAATCACCCGGGATTATACGTTCTGGCTTCAATTAACGGGTCGAGCTTCACCCGAGTAGTCACAGACACCATTTCCAGAACATGAAATGCAACTTCCCTTAAGTACGTATATAAAAGTCCCTCTACCTCCATGACCACAGGCCAGCCAGCTCCTTTACACGGTGTGCAGAGTAAAAGCAAAGTAGGGGGTGACTTGATTAAAATCAGCAAGTGTACGTGGAGGTAGCCACATATTCCACTCCACGCGAGGAGAATACACAGCTCCAAGCCAGGTCTTGCGCCAGGAGGCCTGAGGAACAGCAGAGCTGCTCTGCTAAGGCTGTGTCTGCTTGCACTCACAAAACCAGAAAGTTTCTCACTTCCACAGACAGGTTTTTTTCTTGGATCAATGAAAAAACGTAGAGCGTATTCACGGAGCGTTATCACCCCCTCAATGTAGCTCAACTTCCCAGGCGTACAGCTTAATTAACCCAAGATAAACGGCTGGTTTTCTACAACCCGTTCATATTCTGCCACCTGACTGGGCAGAACACGCTCACCCCACCTGGGTTTCAGAACCACAGTTTTAGCACGCTAGCAGCAGTTTGAGGGAACAGCTTTTCTTCTTGGCTTCCCTAAACTGTGGGATGGTTCACCATGCTCAAGAACCACCGGCTGCTGCACGCAGATGGAGAATGAAACCAAAATTCTCTCTCATTACTCAGCAAGGCAAGAAGGTGTCATTCATGGTTGGTGACTAAAGAAAACCAGCAAAGTATTCCCCAAAACAGAAGATTTAAGAAAGACTTAAAAATCTAATAGAATAAAGACAGATAAATACATTCTTTAACTTTTAGATTTGCAAAGACCACTCAGCAGGTCTGACTTACACAAACCTTCCTATTGGAATTTTTACAAGTTGAGAAGGAATATTGTCCTAAAAATACACATAATTCTGCGACCCCTTAAAACAGGCACTGTAAGCCAAGACTGCTGCCAAGAGCAAAAGAGATTTGTGAAACACTTTTTTACAGTTTGCCAGAGCATCCCTACAGGGACAGAAGCCGCTGCTTTCCATCACAATCAGTTTTTGACAACACAACTGCCTTGAACTTACCTCTTTCAGGGCTTTTAATAACCGAGGTCGCTTTTCTTCAACACTTTCCCGGGACTGCTGTTTAAGCTTCCGTAGGAGTGCTGTAACTAAACAGAAACAAACTACAGAGTAAATCCATTCCGTCTGTTTGTTAAGTACAGGTCAGTGTCATTGTCTGACATCTTAAAAATCAACAAAACCAATGCAAGTGTAACATTTCTTTGGACTTTGGAAAAATTCTTTTCAAGTTACAGTAATGATACATAGCCTGCTCTGATCACAACCGCCTCAGTAATTGTTTACAATATCAAGTGCACAGTCGTGTCAAGAGGTCTGCTACATGGCTATGGGTGAATGTGTGGGTACATGTTTATGTCATCCAACGTGGGCTTACAGACTGTGTAACATCTACTCCCACTGAGAAAACCCTTCAGTCGTGAGGAGCCGACACGCAGAATGTTGCCAGTACGTTACAAACTAGTGCATTAATCGATTATGAACTGGGATAGACAGCATCCTGCTATGGGACAGGACACTACTAGTAACACCCACTAGTGAGTAGCAGTATGTTTATGTCATCCAACATGGGCTTACAGACTGTGTAACATCTACTCCCACTGAGAAAACCCTTCAGTCGTGAGGAGCCGACACGCAGAATGTTGCCAGTACGTTACAAACTAGTGCATTAATCGATTATGAACTGGGATAGACAGCATCCTGCTATGGGACAGGACACTACTAGTAACACCCACTAGTGAGTAGCAGTAGAATAACTTTCCCTTTACTACCTTCATATCTGAAGCAAGTAAGTAATTTACTTCAATCTCTATTTGCCCACTGGCCTGCTGAGATGCAAAACTGAGGCAATATCTCATCGCCAACTGTTACATCAAATAGACATACGACCACATGGAGGAGCTCCAATTAGATGATCCCATGTGGCTAAAATCCATACGGACCTTGTAATTCCAATTTCAAATACAGGATGCTACTTTATAGCTCTTACAATCACTTTCAGCAAAATCTTAACGCTACTTAGCGTTCTGCATCCCAATGCAATTTCTTTCTTACCAAGGAAGTGGACATGTGGAGCTTGCTGTACCACACTTAGGTATTAAAAAGCTCAGCTGATTAAGATAAACCCGTCAGAGAGCTGAGATAGGGGCATTAAAAAACACCCTAGCTCAAAAACCTTTGTGTTCCTATCCTGCATGAGGCCGCCATTCCTGAAGAAGTGGGAAGCAGTGGTTCTTACTCATTTGTCTGTCTCCGTAGCTGATGGCTTCTGCAAGAGGGCTCCATCCCTGAGCATTTTTCACCTTTACTGGAGCATTATGGGCTAAAAGCAAGTGGGCACATTCTGTAACAAAACAGGAATAATTATTTACAGGAAGCATCAAGGATGGAGCAACATCGTTCCTAATAAAGGAAAGAGTCAAAGATATTCAATGTATTACAGTTTATCAAAATGCATATCTGGATTCTGACTCAGACTTTAAACAAACAAAAGACATTTATGTAAGTACTTATGGCACTTCCCTGCTAAGCATGAGCACTAAAACCATAATTAGTGATCAACCACCCATTAAATAACTGCTGAAGAAACGTCCCTTCTGCTTTCTGTAAAGCTGTATTTTGGTATATGCATACACACAACTATAGAACAAATACTTTTAAAGCGTTACATCAGTTCTATTTCACACACAAAACCATGTACCAAGACACACTTCACGGGCTTCCACACACAGAAGCTGCTCACGGTCTTCCCCCTCTCGATCTCCACACCCTGTGCCCAAAGGTCAGTGGTGCAGTAATTGGCTTCAAGAGTGCATGGAGACACCGGCTTTAGGCAGCTCGAGATCATCATGGGTATGGGAGGCAGAGGGAAGCTGTGGCACAAAAGCTCCCCTATGTGCCATAACAGGGCACGTAAAGCACACTCTGACCTAGGAAAGCCTCAGAGCATGTGCACAGAATCACAGAATGGCTTGGGTTGGAAGGGACCTTAAAAGATTATCTAGTTCCAACCCCCCTGCCATGGGCAGGGACACCTTCCACTAGACCAGGTTGCTCCAAGCCTCATCCAGCCTGGCCTTGGACACTTCCAGGGATGGGGCATCCACAGCTTCTCTGGCCAGTCCTTAAAATTAAGGAGAGCCACTTTCAGTGTTTCCATGTTTTGAATAAGCTGCCCTCATTTGAAACAATACTTCAGTTTCTAACTACAGGAAGTTTCCTCACCACATCTCATTAAAATCAGCCTGACCCAGGTACACACAACAGAGCAGCACCAAACTGGAGCTTAGGCTGAAGAAGTGGCTCATTATGAGTAGAATGGGCAGGCATGACGGCCAGAGGAACTTCCTGAATCATTCTCCTACTATAGGTCTTACAGGAAACCGTACTAGTCACTCCAGATGCAACACTCGTGAGTCACTGCCAAGCACAGTGTTTGGAAGGGAAGAGATACTTCACTGGTGAATATACACTATCTGTGCGATAAACAAACAAAAGCCCTGACTGTCAGCAAACAGAGAGGTATTTTTAGGGCTGCTTGACGACTGCCTAACACAGTACTGAGACTGTACAGCGAGCAGGGAAGTAAGCTTGCATTCACCAGCCAGATTATGCTTTCAGTTAAACAAGCAGGATGTAAGTTCACCCTGCACCTCAGCAAAGCCTGGCTGTAACACTGCTACGTACAGCTGACGAGGCTGTAAGCATCGCCCCAGGCAGACTGAAAACTGACCTTCGACACCCAGGAGATGGACAGACAAGGTAGGAAAGGACTTGGGGTTCTTAGCGGATCAACGACTACGAAGGATTCAAAGTCAAAACGGTAAAGGCAGGTGTTGTGCTGGATGCCATGCAGACACAGCCCACCCTGGGCAAGCTAGACAAAGGCTCAGCACAAGCATCCTACGGGATGTAGGGCCTCACGCACAGGGCGACTGACCAGCTATGTGGAAAGAAGCCAGGAGGTGAACTGCAAGCTGAAATTTAAAACACGCAGCCATTGAGAAAAGGAGTAGAGGGAAGACACGCCTCTCCTCTCCTGGCTATACAGTAGCTGAGAAATACTCGTACTCAAGGCAGCTGTCAGCACTGAATACACTGCTTTTTAGGCTAGAGACTGAAACGTAAAATAACCAAAGTTTGAGAGACTTAAAATAAATATTCAACCAGACTGAATTAAAGTTGGTAAACTATCAGGGATAATTATTTACAGTAAATAAGGAATCAAGGGAGTGAAGGAGAATGCAAAAAGCAGGTGAGCGATTACACTGCCCCTCACAGAGTCATTTTATTCTAGAGGACGTTACTCTGATTCGCTGCGCTGGGGAACAGCTAAACGGGGTTGCTGAACACCTCTAGTGAGCACATCAGCAACAAGCAGAGTGACACTAGCAACCAGAAGCGTGTTGACATAAAGGCTATCATCACACAAACAGAAATTAATAACCCTCTGTACCAGGAATTGATTGCACATCAGCAATCTGCCTGGATCATGTCCCTTGCCGACACATACTGAGTGCATCCTTCCCCTTCAGCTGCTCGGACGCCAAAGGGGAAGCAGGTGTGCACACACTTCCCTCCACTGCTTAGACTTGTTTCTCCATCTTCCACAACATTCTGAGTTTCCTAACTTCCATCTAACTCTGCAGAGAGAGGAGCTGGAACCCCCTTTTCTTGTTCCAGGCTCAGGAAGAGTCCAACCACTACAAATCCTTTCCACGCTACCCCGCTCACTACCCAGCTCCTTGATTTTGTCCTAAAGGACAACTCTGATTTCCCCTCCACCTTGTCTCTTCTAAATCTGTATCGTGTCTTCTTTTCAGGAAACCTCAACCTGAACTAGCTCAAGACACAAGATCACATTCAGGAAAATCAGGGATCATCTAAGAGCTAACAAAATTGGTTACCTACCTTTATGTCCCAACATCACAGCAAGATGTAAGGGAGTGTTTCCTAAATAATAGAAACAAAAAGATATTAGATTCAGGTAACAGAACCCACTGCAATTCCTTCAGGCATTTGCACATACAACTCAAACGTTACGGGTTGGGAAAATTCAGTTACAAGACCTAACCAAGAACACACTAAAACACACCACAGCAGTCCCATTTTTCTAAGCAAGCTTTCGGATTGTACCTGTTACAGTAAATGTTATCTGAAACATTTAATTAAAAAAAAAAGTGAGCTTTTTTTTTTTAATGACATCTTGAAAGTTACTCCAGCCGAAGAGGTTCAGTTGCATCCTCAAGACAGAGATAACCAAAAGCTCTATGCTTATCATGGTCTGCCAAGCCTGATATTTTACGAAGATTGACACATCTAGGTTAAAAGCTACTCAAAGATATGATACCAATTAAAATTTTAAGAGCCTATTTTATTAATTTTTCAAAGACTTAGTACAACTTTTTTACTAATACAGTATTGGACAGATTGCCAAGTCACAGCAGCTTCGCTAGAAGAAAGCCATTTGGTTACTTCCATGCCTTGTTTCCAAAGACAGCCTCCAAGATGCTCAGCAGCTATTTCAGACAAGACCCTCTGCTCCTGGCTACGCATCTGACACACTTGGTGCTTCTGTTCTCAGATATGAATTGGAAGATAAAGTTGTTTTTCCTACATTAATGCTGCTACCAGAACTCTGATGGACTTTATGTAGCTTAAGGACGCAATTCTTCCATCTAACTGCATTACTCTGTTTATACGTTTAAAGGTTTTCTGAGTTAACAGGAAAAAAAATGCTGGAAAACACATGTCTCTTGCAGTTTTAAGAAATGCACTTGATCTTAGGGTTATTTCACAGCACCACGTCAGCAATAAGTACTTGCCACGTGCAAGGGACGATGTACGGCACAGGTGAAAGGCACAATCCAAAGCATGGAGAGGTTGCTGTACACAATAACTGCCAGCATCCCACAGTATCATGAGATCTCCGATGGAGATAGGCGAGCTGCCAAAGGCAGTTTCCAAGTGCTTTTCAATGAGCTATTCAACATGTAGCACAAATTATTCTTGCGGGTCACTAACAACATCACCACCAGCAACATCCCAGTTCATTAAGCACACCCTAACTAAGCTAACCTCAAATTTTCTATTAATAGGTTTTGTAACATCTGTGAGCCAAAGCAATTTTAAATACTGGGCGCAGCCACTCTAAGTGACTGAAATGACAACCCTACTGATGAACAAACTTTAGAATGAGCCAAACCACATACTCGGAAAATTCAAACTATGCAAGCCAGGTGTAAACATCTTCCTCACCTTACCAAGGACTTCAGTGGGATATAGATGTATCTAAGAAAACAGCTACACGCTAAGTTTTCTCTTGCATCAATAAAGATTAACATTTATAAACACACCTCACCTTTCAAACGGTGCCTTAGAGCCAGACAGCCCCAGTAGCTATGACAGCTTGGTGTAACGGCAAGAAACAACAAAGCCAAGGCTAACCAGGCCCCTGACAGCCTTCCCCGAGAACCTTGTCAGTCGGTTTTCATTCAGCTGATAAGCAGAAAGCGCAGGTGAGCAATAACGCACAATCTCAAAACTCCTCTGGACAAGGTTCCGAGCAACCTGACCTTACTCCAGTGTCATCTCTGCTTTGAGCAGGAGGTTGGACTATATCAGCTCCAGAGAGCTCTTCCAGCACAGGTTTTAATTTGACTCAACAGTCGTCTTCATACCAAGAAACCATGCAATTCAAAAATTAGATAGGAAACTTGGGTACAGCAGACAAGGGGTAGAGGCATGCAGAAAACCAGCACAATGATGATAAAGCACAGAAACCAGGCTCTATCAATTCCAGGAGAAAAAAAAAAAAAAGCTCTTTGTGAGGGACGGTGAAAGGAGGTAAAACTCATTGGTCTTCAGCCAGTGCCTGGCAGGGAGTGGTCTCATCAGTGAGATAAAACAAGAGGTTAGCCACTGTGCCAAAGGGAGAGGAGCCACGCCGGGAAAGCACCTTTAGGGAATGGGGTAAGGAGGAGAGGCAAGGCAAACACACAAAAAAGGGGCATTATGAGACTCAGACTGCAGTTCCTACCACCCCAGACTACCTGACCTGTCAGGCCTTTTTCTTCACTGCCCACAATAAACCCCTCTCCAGAAAACTCTTGACGCAGACCAGCCAAGCACATTGTGGTGAACCCACAACATCAGAAGGATATTGACCAGTTGGAGCGAGTCCAGAGGAGGCCACGAAGATGCTCCAAGGGCTGGAGCCCCTCTGCTATGGGGACAGGCTGGGAGAGTTGGGCTTGTTCAGCCTGGAGAAGAGAAGGCTCCGGGGAGACCTTATGGCAGCCTTCCAGTGCCTGGGGGGGCTACAAGGAAGCTGGGGGGGACTGTTTACAAGGGCCTGTAGTGACAGGACAAGGGGAAACGGGTTTAAATTGAAAGCAGGGAGGTTTAGATTAGATATCAGGACAAAATACTTCCCAGAGAGGGTGGGGAGGCACTGGCACAGGTTGCCCAGAGAAGCTGTGGATGCCCCATCCCTGGAAGTGTCCAAGGCCAGGCTGGATGTGGCTTGGAGCAACCTGGTCTAGTGGAAGGTGTCCCTGCCCATGGCAGGGGGGTGGAACTGGGGGGTCATCATTAATGTCCCTCCCAACTCAAACCATTCTAGCATTCTATGACTCTAAGCTGAGTGCACATGGACGTGGCTGCTTTGAAGAGCTGGCTGGGGCGCAGTGGCAGGGCTGCAGATGGAGCTGTCCAACAATGTGCAGGCAGCCCACCACCGCAACCTCATGTACATTTTCATCCCCTCAAAATTCCACTGCTGCTTTACAAAAAGTACTTCCCTAACCCCCTCCCCAAAGGAAAACAGTCTAAGCAAGAGCTGAGACACCACATGAGCTTTGGCACATCCAAAACTCAAACGTGGAAGAGCATTTTGCACTGTTCCATCACTAATCGCTGTCCCAAAATCTGATAAACCTGGGTAGATCTTGATGCTCTTTGGGCCAAATAAAATTAGTTTTAGCAGTATCAAATTTAACTCTGACTTATCAAAATAAGCCATCCAAACTGTGTAAGGGTTGTGTGTCACAAAATGCAGACATTATAGAATCACAGAATGGTTTGGGTTGGAAGGGACCTCAAAGATCATCCAGTTCCAACCCCCTGCCATGAGCAGGGACACCTTCCACTAGACCAGGTTGCTCCAAGCCTCATCCAGCCTGGCCTTGGACACTTAAAGGGATAGGGCATCCACAGCATCTTTGGGCAGTTATGGTGAGGAATCACTCAGCTCACAGAATGCCTCCATGCAATCTTGAAAGAGACAAGCTGCTCAAGAAGAAAGCTTTCACTCTGCCCAGGAAAACCGAGGGAAGACAAATGCCTTGGAAAAGGAGACCAGCGCAGCCACAGTCTCCCATCTAGCAGCAAGTGCTACCCATCAAATCTACGCAGCAGCAGCGCTTATCAGGGTCTGAAGCGGGCAGCAGCCAAAGACTTCCTGTGTACTTCATCTCAGAAACCTGGCTGGCTGGCACAACGGGACACGTTAACTTCTGCTCCTTCGGGAGAGATGGGACCTGGAAATGTAAACCCAACCCCAGCAGCTGCTGAAACAGAGCCACATTGTCACGCTCTTGCAAGCATTTGGATGACAGAGCCCCAGACTGACAAATTAAGTAGCAGGATTCACAGGACGCAAAGGGAACTACTCCACTAGAATTCTATCGCTCCGTAACCTCAAATTCCACCGACCCTAAAATACAAGTCACGTTTAGTTGCTTCATCATGGCAAGAGCAGCTGCAGCTCCTCCAGAATGTGTACTGTCTAGAGACTAATTCTAGGTAAAATTAGTGAGATGAGAACAAACGGTGAACTTCAACCTATTTTTCCTAGCCAGCTCACAGTGCAAGCAAGCATTTCTGCCAGGACAGGCAAGAGGCTGGGAGAGCACGGTCTCACTTCTTTCAGCTGCCTGGATGGTTTTAACAGCTTGCGGTTTTCGATGACCCACGGCACAAACCGCAACAATAAGCATCAGATTCCCTGGAAACAAGCAGCTTTACACGAGACAGCTGCTGAAGAGAGAAGAGCGCCAATATACAACTGTCGTTCACCTAGGGAAGAGAACTGTAATAAAAAGGACACTGTAAATAATTAAGTGGCTGACATGTAGGTTTGATGACTTCCGTGCAATTTAATCATAATAACGTGTTTGATATGGTCATTTCTAGAGACTGACTAGAACATGAATGGGCACATACCTGAACAGTTGCAATCAAATTCATTCTCTCCGACACAGCCTGATTCACCACGTAAACAAACCTCACACTTCCATCTAAAACATCATCACCAATATCCATAGCTTGGGGAAACGAGCACTCGGGCTTCCCTCTCCAAGGCATATAGCCTACAGGACCTTATCCCACGAAAGCAGCGATACAGCAGTGTCTGAAATCCCTCAGGTGCACATCCAGGGCAGGCAAACAAAAACCGTTTGCACATAACGCCGGTAAAATACCGTACTTGCCCACACACCCGTGCATGTGTAGGTTTTAACCTTTGGTTAGGCACTGGGCACACCTAGAAGGAAGCTGAGCCTGTTTTCCAAAAGTAACTCATCAAGAAGTTGTCTCTATTCCGGAATATAATACACTTTTATTCTGACTATATGCTTAAGCTCTTCAACGCATATTATAGTAAAAATAAAAGTAATCTAATAGGTATATACACACAAGCTTCTCCCGAGAAACTCGTTGCTTCTGGGATAATGACATTGGCCTTCCGAGGGGAAACGTGTTTTGAGGTTAATTTGGAGAGCAAGGCAGGCTGCACTGGAGTTACAGACACAGCAACACTTGTTTTATCAGAACACCTAGAGTTTAGTGTTCTACAGGACTTGGCTCTTCTGCACTTAACTGCACACTAAACATGGAACTGATTATAAATAATAACTGTAACTAGGAGTTCCTTCTGCCCTCTGTCACTTCCTTATCATGTGCTAGGATTCTTCTGGCTTATTTCTGAGTGTAGTTGTGAGCTGCAGTCATCTACCCCAAATCACTCACAATTCAAATATGTAAACAAGTGACAAATGGATTCAGGCAGAAGGAAAACAATAACAAGGAAATATTAGTCAGGCCTTTGGTATGCCAAGGCATCCAGAGTTCTGTTGTTGGGGATTTTTTGAAGGCTTAATAGCAAAGGAACACTTCAAAGTTAGAATGTGGAGGAAGATAAAGAGGCAGAAACCCCCCAAACGTTCCTACTGTGAACAGCATTGAGAAAGCAGAGACACATTAATTTGAAACGTTTATATGTATATATTAAAAAATGATAGTATCGGTGTCTGTGATACATGCTGAAGATGACAGTGCAGCAAAGATGGATCAAGAAGCACCTTCAAAGTAAAGCTATTAAGCTAATAATGAGGAGTTATTTGCCAAGGAACTGGATGAGGTGTAGGGGGGAAGTCAGCAGAAGGAACACACGGGTGAGAACATTTCCTCCCGAGTCTGTTGCTTTCATTCTACCCGTACTTGCTGCCACGCTTGGAATGAAGACAGCAGGGTAAATATATACATAGCTATATTTATAACAACATACTTAGAAAAACGTTGTGACAGTTGTAAGAGATACTCCTCCCAGTCTTGATTGAGAGAACGGAGCTGTACATTACCCTGCACACATTAGTCTGTGTTTCAGTGTGCCTAATGTTATCGCGGACATGGCTTTTAATTTCCAGTTACACTGGTCTTTCCCTTCTTCCAAAGATTGCTCTACCATCATGTTCCTTTTTATTTTACATAACACAATTAAGGAAAACAAAGGGCACGTTTATCTCTTAATCAGCAAAAGAACGTAACTCTACCCTTTCATCACCTCTCCAGACACCACATACGGTATAACTTAGCATTCCCCAGCAGGAACGTATCACGTTACTCTGGAAATATTTAAGAAACGTAGAGGTGAAAACTAACCATGAAACTTAAGCTGACTTGATGGACTGATTTAATTTTAAGAATACAAAACCTTCTCCAAATAAAACACATTATTTAAAATCTTGCTAGGACTTTAAAAAATATTTTGTATGCATTACAGAGCAGCATGAGGATTGTATTTCTACCTCTGCTACTGCCACATCCACGGCCAGAGCAAGCTTGCAGAAGAGCAGAGAACAAGATTCTGGCTCTTTCAAATCCCAGAACTAAAGCATTAAAAAAAAAAAGGGGTTGGGTTTTTTTTAGCCGGGGGAAAAATAAAAAAAAGGTCCCCCCGCCAGCCACAGGAACCACTCCTGAGCCCGCTCGTGGTCTCCAAAGACAAACAGGTGACAGCTCAGCCACTCCAAAAACACGTATCCTTTTAAACAAGGACGTAGGGTTTGGACATGAAGCAACACCCGGCAGGAGGAAGCTCTCCCAGCGTGACGCTCTCACAAAACCCGGTACCACGCTCGCTCGTTACGAAAACCCCATCAACCTCCCCGCTGTGCCGCTCTGCGGACCCCGTTACCGCTTCCACCCCCGCCAACTGCCCGGGCTCCGGGAGGGTGAAACACCGGCAGCAACGCGGGTCCCCGACCGAGGAGGGGAGAGGGAGGAGGCTGCGGCC